>NW_026578209.1:0-269950 GCF_029603195.1 Condylostylus longicornis
TTACGTGCACTTATATTTTCACTATATTAAAGTAAGAAAAGAAATATTTATGTAATATATACGTTCATAGTAATATGTTAAATTCGTTTAAAAACGTTGTGCTATATAAATTCAACACTGTTTATTTTGTTCACAGATCAAGTGAATGCACACTTGTAATTTTTTACATGGATAGAACTCTTTGCAACATACCGTTGAATGTGTACAGTACCTACATTATTAGGCAAAAATGTGTTTCAACAACATGCGATATCTTTTATAATTATCGTACTCCATTTTATTTTTTTGGTATTCATACATAATGCTTACGAAGTACAATATTTTAACATATTAGTAAGATTTAAATTGAAAATAGAACAGGGCAATTTTCCACTGCGAAATGTCAAAATTATATTTAATATACATAATATATAAAGGGGACTGCCCAAAATAAACCGAAATCACATCCGCGGAATTTACTGTTAACGTAATAGCTTATAATCCCGTTTTACCAGTAGTGTTTTTTTTTTACATCTGTTTCCATGTGTGTTCGGTTTTATAAGCAAAGTACAAACATTTGATTTTGCAGATCCGTTGTCGTTCTGGGATAACAGCAGAAATCGTCCGCCGTTGTCGTTCACCGCTTTGATTTTGTCTTTCGTTTTTGTATTGAATTGGAATATATATATAAGTATGACGAATATTTTATTTTAAAAAGAATGTATTTGTATATAATATGTCGAACATATTACACAAGTGCTAGGATAAGACGAAACGTCACAAAGAACTGCAAAAACTTTATAGATTTAAATTTTAAAACTTTGTTTTAAAATTTAAGTTCATGGTTACTTTAAATTATTACTCATTGATTAATTACTGCTGATATATACAATAAAATTTTTTATATTTTGCAAGTCAACCACTTACTACATAATCCAACTTTTAATTTTCCTTTTCATTAAATTAAATGTTTATGTACACATTTAATGTATATTCATTCATATTTTGACACGTTGAGTCTCAATCAGTCAAAGCTCAACGAAGAGATTAAAAAACACTTTTTATTTCTTTTATTTAAAACCTCGAATTTTTTAAAGTTGAATAACTAGATAAAGATAATTTTAAATTCTAATAACTAGATGAAGATAGGTTTAATTTCTTTCGAGAAACTTTTAAAGCTTTTTTAATTATTTAGTTTCTTTGAATTTAAGAATTTCACCTCTGATACAGGTATTTGTGGTAAGGTTTTACAAAGC
The DNA here is from genome assembly GCF_029603195.1 of Condylostylus longicornis. Classification (NCBI taxonomy): domain Eukaryota; kingdom Metazoa; phylum Arthropoda; class Insecta; order Diptera; family Dolichopodidae; genus Condylostylus; species Condylostylus longicornis. The sequence goes on from NW_026578209.1 coordinate 1,236, forward strand.
AAACAACAGCTGAAACATATGTAACCATTCCATTAACTTTACCCTCGATGATGTTCCCAAAAAAATAATAGATTTCATCTAGAAGAAGAAAAATAATAAAGAATATTTTCTTTTTGCGACCTTTACTTTAAGTTATTAGATCTCAAGCTGGTATGTTGAAAAACGGTTTCTTATTTGCTTTTAGCTCAAGATATAGGCAATTTGGTACGTCAATCTTTATTAAGCCTATATAAGAATCTTTTCACTTTTTTTGAAAAGCTTCTAATATTTTTGTAGAATTCTTTTAATAATAATAATAATGGTTTTTAGGATCATTACCATTCACATCTAAGTTACGACGGAAGCTTTTACTAGTCCGCTATATGTTATCGTAAAAATTAATTCTTTCCTACTAGTTTTTCAGCTTCTTAAATATCCGATAAACAAATATGTCAATCTAAAGTCTATGATTTATAGTTTCGCCTCCTTCGTTAAGTCCCTCAATATTTTCTAAAGATATCGTCACCCCAGAGTTATTTTGTCACATATCCCGAAATTCGGGTTTTGGGAAATCGCAATTGCAATTTAGGATAAAATTTCTCAAAATTTACCGAAAATTTTTAAATTTTTATGATTTTTTAGGATAGCCAGCAATATAAAGAAAGGGGTCGCGTTTCTAAAGACTTTTGTCCAAAAACATTTTGTCGTATGTGCATTTTTTTACATAATTTTTCCATATCAATACACGTACGACAAATGAATATTGCCATACGACATTATAATTCTGAAAATTATAGGAAACTTAATATGAAGTTTAGATTATTAATCATTTTATTATTTGAGATTAATAAAATAGTTTTTTTTAATAGCTTTCATTTTACAAAATAAAATTTTATAGTTTGTTACATATTCTTTATAATATAATGGGTATTCAATTCTATATCAAAATAAAAATTAACATCTTATAATTAAATTTGAACCCTTTTATTACATTTTGTTTAATAAAGTCTTAGGATATTATTTTATAATATATTCTAATAATAAACAAGATTTTACTTAAAAAGTAAATCCCTTATCTTTATACCCGTACGAACGTATGTTCGAAGGGTATACTAAATTTGCCTTACCGTTTGTAACGCTAAGAAATAACGGTGTTAGATATAGACTCAAGTGTATGTTTTTGATCAGCGTCAAATTCTGAGTTGATTTAGCTTTGTCTGTCCGTCCGTCCGTCCGACCGTCCGTCCGTCCGTCCGAACGATAACTCAAAAACTAATTGAGCTAAGTTCACCAAATTTTCACAAATGATTTATTGTAGTAAGTGCCAGAACCCTATTTAAATTGGAAATGATCGGGGTACCGGTTCGGGTAGCTGCCATACAACTTCAAAATTTATTTGGCTATATCTCAGAAACTATAAAAGTTATGGTATTGAAATTTCACACAAACGAATATATTAGTAGGGCCAATGTGCCACATAAAAGTCGTTGAAATTACTTGGCTGCTTCTGGTACCTGCCATACAACTTCAAAAGTTATTTGGCTATATCTCAGAAACTATAAAAGCTGTGATATTGAGATTTCACACAAGTGAATATATTAGTAGAGCCGATGTGTCTCGTAAAAGTCGTTGAAATTACTTGGCTCTTTCTGGTAGCTGCCATACAACACCAATAGTAGTTTGGCACAACCAGTATTTTGAATAACACATAGTACTGAAATTTTGCATAAATTAATATGGTAATACGGCAACTTTAAGTCATAGTCTGCCCCATAGTTAGTTATGGCACGGGGCCCAAAACCGCACTGTCACCTCCTAGTGGTGGGCCCCGGTAATGGCGGAGGATAAAGGGGTGATTGAAACGATCAAGGTTACGTTCGTGTCGTGGTCATGTCTCGCGGCGAGCCTCTTGCTTTGTGAGTTTCAGCCCTATATCTATACGTCAGCTGACGACAGGCGTCCCAAGTCAAGGTGGAACAGCATATGCCGATGACTGCGTGGCTAAGGGGGAGCTTAGTCGTTAGTATGCGGACTCTGGATACCAGGCGCCCTCCAGTTTAAATGAGCCTTCCCATGGTATGCCGGGCTCTGCCATGGGTGACTTTGCTTTCCCGCGCTACTCGTGGGACAAGAAATGGAAGATAACAACAACAACAACAAGACAAATAACAACAGTGACAACAACAACAACGACACTAAGGACAACATACAACCACATAGTGCTCAAGGGTCTTCGGAACCAGAGCTTCTCTTAACTGACGCAGAGGAGGAACTCCTTCTCACGCCAGTGGAGGAAAAGGCGGCGCCTCCGTTGGAGACGGATAATCAGGATCCTCTTGGACCTATTATCCAAAAAACTGAGGAGGACCTGAAAAGGTTGGACATCAGGGGAAAAAAACAATATTTCTCTGGTGCATCCAAGCGGCGTATCGCGGCTTATATCAGGGATGGCATGTCCCCAGAGGAAGCTCGCAGATACGAGAAGGAAAGGCTGGAAAAGCTGAAGGCCTGCGGATCGGTTGTTGTGGCCGACCATCCCCAAAAGAGGGAAAGGTCGGAAAGCAACACCCCTGATGCAGGGCCCTCAAAGAAGAGGTCGATGAAGGGCAATGTTGAGGAAAAGGTCCCTGGGAACATTCCTCAACAAAACCCGAAAATGACTTCTTATCGGGATACAGTAGCACAGGTCAAGGTGGCCATCACTCATAGACTGCATCCAGAGGAAAGCCTATCCGAAGTCCAGATGGGGAAAATCAAAGTAGCCATCATGGATGAAATGGATAGGGTTGTGGACTCTCATCCACAATTCACTGCAGCGTTGCAAAGGGACGGATGGATATCCGTAACATGCAACAATCAAAACACCAGGGAGTGGATAACCAGTGTCTGCAGGAAGATAAAGCCTTGGGACGGTTGCGGTGTCGTGGTACTGGATGGCGACAGCATGCCCAAACAGCATGTCTGCGTCACCTACGTACCAAAGGACGAGACAACCGTCAGTCTCTCCAGGGACAAATTTCTAAGTAGGATAGGGAAGCAAAATCCCAGCCTCAAGATAGGTTCCTGGAGGGAGCTGAGGATGGATAAGGAAAAGGACGGGGGCTGCTCCATCACCTTTTCCGTGGATGATTCCGGATTGGAAGATCTACGGAAAGCGGAGTTCCGACTTTTCCTGAATTTCTTCCGTGTTACCGTTCGGGTTAAAGGAAGAAAATCCTCTCAAGGTGCTGGCGGCAGGGCAGGACAAAATAAAAAACCAGTGCCCACCGCGACAACGACGAGCACTTCAGGCCAACCAAAAGAGTCAAAACTCATTGGAAAGTCTGAAGTCGCTCCGAAAATGGCGGCAAGGGAAACGGAAGGACCATCGACCAGCACGCCCATTCCAGATTACTGTTCTAAGGATCAGGTAGCTGCGTTGGTGAAGGTGAAGTCCTGCGGGGGCTGGACAGAGTTCATTGTGTGCTCATCCTACCTCCCGGGGGACTGTGCCCACCCGGACGAGCAACTGAAGGATCTAGTGGACTTTTGTGGAAGGAGGAACTTCCAACTTATAATAGGAAGTGATGCCAATGCCCACCACACCGTCTGGGGAAGCAGCAATATAAACAAAAGAGGTGAGTGCCTACTTGAATTTATATATAGCAATAAATTAATGATTATGAATGAAGGCAATAGGCCGACATTCATAAATGCAATTAGGGAAGAGGCCCTTGACATCACCCTTTGCACTGAATTTATCGGCAGTAGGGTTGGTGGATGGCATGTCTCAAATGAGACATCCATGTCCGATCATAGGCAGATTAGATTTGATATCATGGTCTCCGGAGGCCTGGCAGAAGAAATTTATCGGGTGCCCCAATCCACAGATTGGAGTCAATTCGAAACGCTCCTCATGGATGGGATTAGATCCGTTCCTGCTTCTGTCAGAACGGTGATGGATATCGAACTGGCCAGCGAGGCCCTGACGGCGGCTATTACTAATGCATATCACGGGAGCTGCCGTGCTAAGCCGAGGCGGAGCAATAGGAAGTGCCCGTGGTGGAATGAGGAGCTTTCAAGGCTTAGACTAAAGACCAGGAAGCTATTCAATAAGGCCAAAGCGTCAGGTTCGTGGGAAGAGTATAAGGACTCACTCACAAAATACAATAAAGAAATTAGGAAAGCGAAGAGAATCTCGTGGAGGGCGTTCTGCAAGGGCATTGATGAACTCCCCAGCAGTGCGCGTCTTCACAGGGTGCTTTCCAAAAAGTATGCTAGCAGGTTGGGCCTAATGGAACGTCCTGATGGCTCCATGACTGAGAACGGAAGGCAGACGTTGGAGCTTATGGCGTCAACGCACTTTCCTGACTCGGAGATTCTTCGGAATCACTCAAATGCAGTCATTGAATCGGGGGTACCCTGTCCCAGGAGGGATGACTGGCAACGATCCCGTCTAGTCTTCACGATGGGCAGGATTAGATGGGCTGTTTTCTCTTTCAGGCCCTTCAAATCTCCAGGTGATGACGGGATATATCCTGCATTTTTGCAGAGGGGTTTCCAACATATCGCTGGGGCACATTTTTCGCGCCAGCTATGCGTGGGGTTACATCCCTCAGGCATGGAGGGTGGCTAAAGTGACGTATATTCCGAAGGTGGGTAAGCGACCAGGCAACCACCCAAGGTCTTTCCGTCCAATCAGCCTTACTTCTTTTCTATTGAAAGCAATGGAAAAAGTGATTAATAGATTTATACGGGACGGTGCACTGGGAAGCAATCCCTTGCATGAATCTCAATACGCCTATCAGTCGGGAAGGTCTACTGTACTCGCTCTGCAGAGTCTGGTGGGGGTCCTTGAAAACTCACTGGAGGTGCGGGAGGTAGCAGTTGGCTGCTTCCTTGATATAGAGGGAGCTTTTGACAACACCCCATATCATGTCATCTGTGAGTCGCTGCACAAACGAGGGATTGATGCGACGATTAGCAGATGGGTTAATCGGATGCTACAGGATAGGATTATTAAGTCCACCATAGCTGACGATATACTCTTCATCTCCGCTGCAAAAGGATGTCCGCAGGGCGGGGTTCTTTCGCCCCTCCTGTGGTCCATTGTAGTGGATGATCTAATAGCTGCTCTCAGGGGCTCCGGGGCGCGTGTTTGGGGATACGCTGACGATGTGGCCTTCGTCGTGCGGGGAAAATTTGAGAGCACTATTTCTGATCTTCTACAGCAAAATTTACGTGTTGTGGAAAGGTGGTGCAAAGGCGTTGAGTTAAATATAAATCCAAGCAAGAGCACTTTGGTCGCCTTCACCAGACGCAGAAGCAGGGACAGATTAACGAGCCCAATTCTGTTTGGTGAACGTATTAGTTACTCGAGGGAGGTGAAGTATCTGGGGGTAACCCTGGATGATCGTCTCTCTTGGAATACCCATATCGATAGAGTTATCGGGAGAGCTGTGGACGTGTAGGAGTTTCATCGGGGGGACCTGGGGAATTAGTCCCAGAATAGCACTGTGGCTATATACGGCCCTTGCTAGGCCCATCGTCACCTATGCGTCGATTGTATGGTGCCGTAAGGCTCAGCAGGCGGGTGTGCGGGCCAAGCTGGAAAAGCTACAGAGGCTGGCCTGCCTGGGAGTGACCGGGGCGATGCGGACGGCTCCCACCGCTGCATTGGAGGTGATGATCGGATCGCCGCCACTGCACCTCCATATATTGAAGGAAGCTCGGCTGGTGACTTACCGACTTCTCTCTGGCGAGGACGGGGCAGGGCTAAAGTTGGCCCACAGAACTCACAGAGACTTCATTGAGGGCGATCCGATTCTTAGGATAACCATGTCAGATACCTGTCTGCCGCGGTACAACTTCGACCAAAAGTACAGGGTTCTGTTTCCTGATCGATGGACGTGGGATCGGGGTGATCCGGTACTTAGGTCGGGTTCGAGCGTGTGGTATGCGGACGGGTCCAAAACGGAGTCGGGGGTGGGCTCGGGCGTATACGGTGTCCGCCCGGACACGCGTGTATATGCAGCCCTTGACCCGTATTGCACAGTGTTCCAGGCCGAAATACATGCAATAGAAATCTGTCTGAGAATCAATTTGGAAAGGGGGTATAGAAACCGTACCATCTATGTGTTCTCAGACAACAGGGCTGCACTGCTGGCACTCCGTTCAGCTCAGGTTACATCCAAGCTGGTCTGGAGCTGCCTTGCTGCACTTATGGAATTGGCATCGGAAAACAGAGTGATGCTCATTTGGGTGCCGGGCCATAGTGGCCATGCGGGCAACGAAGTTGCCGATGAGTTGGCGCGGAGGGGATCTGGGGCTGCCTTTGTGCAGCCGCTGCCTTTCTGTGGTCTGCCTTCTTCCGCCGTGGGGGCCAGGCTTGCCTGCCTACTCGCGGCGGAATGCAGTCGTCACTGGCGGGACACGAAAGGGTGCCGTCATGCGAAGGTGTTTGTTCCGGCGTGCTCCGGCGGATTCGCTGCGGAGTTGCTGGGGATGAGCAGGAGCCGGGTTCGCACTATTGCGAATTTCTTCACGGGGCACTGCCCGGTGAAATACCACCTGCACAGGCTGGGGAAGTCGGGCTCCCCCCTGTGCAGATTTTGTGGGGGTGGCGATGAGACCGCCGTGCACATTCTCTGCGACTGTCCGGCACTGGCTGTTCGGCGCCGCAATTGTCTTGGACATGGGTCCCTAAGTGTTCGGGAACTATTGTCCAACTCCCTTAGGGATATCGCCGGCTTTGTGATTGGGACGGGGATATTATAGACGGGAGAGTGGGGTGGCTACAATAAGTCAAAAATGGCTGCGGTGGCTTGGGGGGATGCTCCTGTCCCACTCGGTTCCCTTAGAATCTACGAATCTACGAATCTAGTTATGGCACATTAGTTATTCGCACATAGGATAACAAGTTCGTACGGGTATCACAGAGTTGACAAGGTCAACTCTATTTTTTTTCTCGTTTTTAAATAATGTTTTATTTTGTGCTTACAATACTAATATATATTATTTTAAAGCTATAAAAAAATACCTGATTTTACTATTTGTTACTTGACTTACCTGGTGCTTGTATTTGTTTTTTTTAAGAAATATAGAAAACTGTTTTGTTTTTTATTGGAATCCTTTTTACGTCGTTTTGTTACTTCTTTTTTTAATGAGTACTATAGAAACTATTTTTTTTTTAATCGTCCAACTGCCAAAAAGTTTGGAATATTTTGTTACTGTAGTCATCTTCAAAAGTGTAAAAATAGAAACACGTAGATTGGCAAGGAGATTTTAATTTTTTTCTTGAACATTTATGTATAAATGTTCAATAAAATGTTACCTTCCCTTATTCGCTTATTTGCTTCCAATTTTTAATATGAACCTGTCTCTTACAAGTTGTTACACGGGTACCACAGTGAGATTCTAAAAATGTTAATTTAAGCGATATATGTTACAAAAAAAGAAAAACACATGAAATATTTGAGAATTTTTGTACTTTTTGTAAAGCTAAAACTTCTGGACTTTATCGAGATGATTTCGAGCTGAAAGTATACGTAAAAATGTGTAGTACAAAAACAAAAATTTCTTTAAGTATTTGAATAGTAAATAATTTACCAATTGAATACTTTTTACAAAATTTTTTATCTCGTTCTCGCACAAAATCGTCACTGTCAAAATCTTCATCTAAAATTGCATAAATTACATGATTTCCTTGTTATTTTTCAAAAATCAAAACTACATACCTAATTCAGAGTTTGCTGTACTTTTGTAACTGCCTCTTAATAAATAAATTATCCTAAACTTTAACAATATCAACCAATTCAACATAGAATATTATTTTATACACTTAATTGCGTTAATTGTTTTATTTTTATGAAATATTTTATTAGCAAAAATTGGAAGAAACGTTTTTTATTATCTTTTTTCACGATATAATTTTTTTGGTTATTTAACTAACATTTATTTGGACAATACGTGCTGGTTAATAATAAAAAAAATAATGCTAAGAATAAGTTAAAAGAAAGGAAACTTTTTTTTACTTTTGCTACATAAAAATTACTGAATGTATACCTACATTTAGTTAATATACAAAATTTTTAAATTTACTTTTATAAAAACAAAAAACTTACTCAAGTAAAAGTGCTGACAAATTTGGTAAAGAGTACAATTAGAAAAATGAGAGCAGATTTTCAAAGCATCAATACAAATCTTACGTAATACACATACTACACAATGATTGCAAATTTTTTGCGTTGTTATTATGCAGTACATCAAATGCATTTAGCTTATACGATAAAATAATAGTAAAAGACTATAATCGCATGTTGTTATTTTTGACACGTACGATAAAATAATTGTGAAAAATTTTTTAGCTATATTTATATGGATTGTTTGTCGTATAAATCAAAATTTGGATGATACTACAATATAACTTTAAAGATTTAATATTTAACGGCGTTTACGACAAAATCGCTACTAAATATCTTAAAAACTAAAATAGTTAGACAAGTGTGGAATACACCATTTGAAAGAGGTTGAAAAATTTAGCTATGTCCAATTCGTAAGTCATTTTTTTGGATTTGGATTGTACGCAAGGACGGATGGTTCATATATGCAAAGTATGCATTTGCAGTGGACGACAGAAAAGCAGGGGCGCCATTAAAAACTTTAAAAAACCATAAATTTAAAAAAAAATTAATAATACAAATTTTAAAATTTAAATTCAATTTTATATTCAATTTTAACATACAAACATAATATTTTATTCCTAATAATATAAAAAATTTGCATGAAAAAAAAACGGTCAGTTACGCAAAACGCTAAGTATTGATCTTCATATATTTTCCTTTCGCACCATACAATGAAATGTTCGTAGAATGAAAATTATTGATACATTTTCTTACTCTACACTACTCTTTTATTTTTTGTACGAATACACAAAATATTTATTTCAATGTATGAATCATCAGAATTGCAATTATTAATTTTTCCTTTTACGTACATACTAGAATAAATTCGTATATTATGCTTATAAACAGAAAATATACAGCTGTACACATTCAATCCAACATATACATGTTGACAACAACAGTGAAATCGTCTAATATAATATACATAGAAGCAAGATACGCAAAAAATAAAAATATTCAACGAGAAAAAAAATAGAGTTGACCTTGTCAACTCTGTGATACCCGTACGAACTTGTTATCCTATGTGCGAATAACTAATGTGCCATAACTAACTATGGGGCAGACTATGACTTTAAGTTGCCGTATTACCATATTAATTTATGCAAAATTTCAGTACTATGTGTTATTCAAAATACTGGTTGTGCCAAACTACTATTGGTGTTGTATGGCAGCTACCAGAAAGAGCCAAGTAATTTCAACGACTTTTACGAGACACATCGGCTCTACTAATATATTCACTTGTGTGAAATCTCAATATCACAGCTTTTATAGTTTCTGAGATATAGCCAAATAACTTTTGAAGTTGTATGGCAGGTATCAGAAGGAGCCAAGCAATTTCAACGACTTTTATGTGACACATTGGCCCTACTAATATATTTGTTTGTTTGAAATTTCAATACCATAGCTTTAATAGTTTCTGAAATATAGCCAAATAACTTTTGAAGTTGTATGGCAGGTACCAGAAGCAGCCAAGTAATTTCAACGACTTTTATGTGGCACATTGGCCCTACTAATATATTCGTTTGTGTGAAATTTCAATACCATAACTTTTATAGTTTCTGAGATATAGCCAAATAAATTTTGAAGTTGTATGGCAGCTACCCGAACCGGTACCCCGATCATTTCCAATTTAAATAGGGTTCTGGCACTTTTTACAATAAATCATTTGTGAAAATTTGGTGAACTTAGCTCAATTAGTTTTTGAGTTATCGTTCGGACGGACGGACGGACGGACGGACGGACGGTCGGACGGACGGACGGACGGACGGACGGACGGACAGACAAAGCTAAATCAACTCAGAATTTGACGCTGATCAAAAACATACACTTGAGTCTATATCTAACACCGTTATTTCTTAGCGTTACAAACGGTAAGGCAAATTTAGTATACCCTTCGAACATACGTTCGTACGGGTATAAAAATATACATGCACACATAATTTATATTGTTTAATATGAATAAGATCAACACTCATGCGTACACATATTATTATCTCATATAGCAAGATTTTTATTTTGCTGAGATTGTTCCCTATCAACACTCGCTCGTAAACATCTATATTATATTTTACAAGATTTTTCCAGTTCATGAACAGGTATACATATAATCTAATAAATAACAAAAACAAAAAAATGAAAATAGCAAAAGAGAAATTACTCAATTGATTATGCATACTGTAAAACAAAAACAAAAAATGAAAAGCGAAAAGCGAAAAGCGAAAGAGAATAAAAAAAGAGTAGTAATATTTTTTTTGTTTTTTTGTTTTACTACCATAAACAAAAATAATGGAATGGAATAAAAAAAAATAAAACTAAAAATTGTGAGAGATAGAAGAACACGAATAACGTTACGTTACGTACTTATCTAGATAACGTTGTTTATAAGGAAATTTTTCGTTCTTAATTGTTAACTAATTCTTAATTTGAATTTTAATCATATCTATGTAATTAACAGTGACACATATTACATCTTAAAATTTATTAAATTAAAAATATTTCCATTACTTTTATTTATCATTAGTATTCAAACCAATATGATATTTATGCATATACAAGTATATACCTGCATATGTATACCATAATATGTACAAATTTTTCTAAACTTATTTTAAAATTGATTGCCACAATCCTGTTTTTACAACAGATAATGCTGCTTATAAGCAAACCACAGGGGCCCCTAGTGTAATTATATCACAAAGCAAAATTTTTATTATGCTTAGTGATCTCCCTGGCTACACTCGTTCGCACACATTATATTTAAATTGTTTCATATATGCAAAATTTTATTTATGCTTAGTTGTCGCCCACTCACCAAACAGACAAACACATTATTATAATGTATTACTTTTTCTGTATACTATTGCATTAGTAAACAACAAGAACAAAACAAAAAAAACACAAATTAAGAATGAGAATAGAAAGAAATTAGAAAAAGAGAATGAGAACAATATTCTTAAATGATGGAAAGCATAGCTTGATATTGAGATTGTGTATACCAATATTTTGTTTTTGTTTAACAACAAAAAATTTTGAATGAAATTCAAAATTACATGGTCGTTATGAATTTCTACTACTATGTTTTGCTTTCGTTTTTGAAAAAACTGTTATCAATCAGAATTAAATATTAATTGGTAATGTCTACTACTTATATTGAATTGAAAAAATGTTGTTTAATAAAAAGCTTATTTTTTAAGCCACAAATTTTAGAACGAAATTTTGATTTTCCTTAAATTTTTTAATGCAAGTCGAAACTTTTTTTATACGATGCTTCATTTCTCAGGCGATTTGTGAAATAAAAAGCCAAATTTTATTCATAAATTTAAAATTACGAATAAAAATAAATTTTTACTTTTTTTCATACTCAAATAAGCTTTGAAAAAGTTCATTTGATATAATTTTCATAAAACCTTTTACAATAAGTTTCACTTACGTCAAAAAGTAAATTTTTTGGTTGTTAAAATCAAAAAATCAAGTTTAAATGATTTATATATTTAAATCTGATCAGAACTTCATAAAAAAACATACAGTTAAATAAATTACCTTGTTATACCCTGCACTTCGTGAAGGGTATATTAACTTTGGTATGGAGTAACTACTTGAAGGAGTCATCTGCGGTATGGACATATATATATATTCTTGCTCAGCGTAAAATTCTGCGTCGATTTAGACATGTTCGTCTGTCCGTCCGTCCGATCGCACGATAACTCAAAAACGAATAATGCAATCGACACCAAACTTTCACAAGTTTTTTCTTTTGTGCCAAGGACGAGCCCTATTGTTATTGGACTAATTCGGACAACGGGTTCGGGAAGCTGTCATACAACTCAAAGAGTTTAATTTAAATATTTCAAAAACTAATAAAGCTATAAATTTAAAATTTGTATACATGAGTCCAATTATATTCTACACATGCTCTAAAAATTATAATGGGATAGCTGCACCGGTTCGGGTGGCTGCCATACAACTCCAACAGCAAATTTTTTATATTGAGAAAAATAATAAAGTCAGATTCATGAAACTTGGCAGTCATGTGTCCAATTATAGGTCAAATATATTTCTGAAGTTTTGATGGAATTGCTTGACAGGTTCGGGTACTTGCCATACAATTCCAAAAGCTTATTTTAAATATTTGGAAAAATAATAAAGTCAGATTCATGAAACTTGGCAGTTGTGTGTCCGATTGTAGATCAGATATATTTGTGAAGTTTTAGTGGAATTGCTTGATAGGTTCGAGTCATAAAGCTTACCCGTACAAGTCATAAAGCTTATTTTAAATATTTGGAAAAATAATAAAGTCAGATTCGTGAGCTTTGGCAGTCGTGTGTCCAATTATAGGTCAGACATATTTCTGAAGTTTTGATGGAATTACTTGACAGGTTCGGGTACTTGCCATACAACTCCAAAAGCTTATTTTAAATATTTGGAAAAATAATAAAGTCAGATTCAAGAAACTTGGCAGTTGTGTGTCGAGTTAAAGGTCAGATATATATCTGAAGTTTTGGTGAAATTGCTTGGCAGGTTCGAGTAGCTCCCATACAAGTCTAAAAGCTTATTCTTAATATTTAGAAAAATAATAAAGTCAGATTCATGAAACTTGGCAGTTGTGTGTCCAATTATAGATCAAATATATTTGTGAAGTTTTGATGGAATTGCTTGACAGGTTCAGGTACGTGCCATACAACTCCAAAAGCTAATTTTAAATATTTGGAAAAATTATAGTCAGATTCATGAAACTTGGCAGTCGGATGTCCAGGTCAGACATGTCCGTGAAGTTTCTATAGAATGATTCCACAGGTTCGAGTAATTGCTATATAATAACGGAAGGTGCAGGGTATAATTCAATCGGTTTATACCGAGTGAAACGTTTTTACTTGTTTTTGAATTTATAAAACAAAAAATTGAAAGTTTAGTTCCAGACTTTAATTCTATAATTCAGCATAATAAGGTTACAAGAAAGTGCTTTATGATGCATGTGCAATGCCTATTAAATTTTGTTCACACCAATAAAATAGGTGAAACGGTTGAAGAGGGCGCGCACTTTTTAGGAACCGCTTAGGGCGACGAATACATCAGGACCGCGCCTGATTGTATGACAGTATAACTCTGGGGTGACGATATTTAAAATTCGAAAAACCCAACTGATGAACGTGTTCGTGCGAGTTTTTCATAAAACCATGTGGAAAATCTTATTAAAATAAAAAATTTACACTACCACACATTTTTGTGTAGGCATTAAATGAACAACTTCAATTCATATGTATTTTCACAAAATTAAAAATTTGTTTTATTTAATTAGGATTTGGTATGCTAGAATCTGGTTGTGTTTCTATTAAAAATGAGGTTAACATAATGATGAAAAATGTAATTGACATCGTATTAGGAGGATTAACATATTGGCTCTTTGGCTACGGGTTATCATTCGGGAGAGGACCCCTAACCAACCCATTCATTGCAATCGGCGATTTTGTGCTGGATCCACCAGTAAATGATCCATTAATGGGACAGATATTCGCTGCTTTTTTGTTTCAATTGTCATTCGCTACTACAGCTACTACAATAGTGAGCGGTGCCATGGCTGAACGGTAAGTGTAATCATAAACACGTTCAAAATTTCACAAAGAACTAACATATGAACTAATATTCCATTCAATACTGATTCTATCCCAAAATTCTACAACTTTAAGTCATTGAAAAGAAAACATTTCAATTCTTATGTTTGAAACACCTCAAGTAAATTATATTACTAAAAACATTTGAGAATAATTACGGGAGACAGTACTTTAAGTCTAAAAAGAGTGAAGGGTAATCGGGTGAGAACTGAAACTTTTTAAGTGTGAAACTGTTACAAATATTTTATTAAACAGCAATTAAGAATTTCAGTACATTTCTATTAGATTATATTGCAGAAATATATTTAAAAATATTTTAATATGTGTCAAAAGCACTGTTTAACAGTAAAATTTTTTCAGGATTATGCTTTAATTAAAACCATAACTTTTATTTTGAAAAGATTTATGTACTTTATGAACTTATTAGCGGATGCAATTTATTTATTTATGATAATTAGTTTCAATTATTTATGCAATTAGGATTATAATTCATACCCGCTTGATCGGACAATTGTTTTATAATGTAACAATAACAACAAAATGAAATTATTAATTATTTTATAAGTGAATAAGTTTTATTGTTTTTACATACGAAAAATGCATTTTTTATACATTTCATGCTAATTCCAAATTATGCATACTAAGCTAAAAAAACCTGATGTGGTCAGCACATAACCGACCGCAATGTGTATTGTCTAGTTAAGTGAAAGTGTTACAGAATATTATAAAAATGTTTGTTAAATATTTCTTTCCAATTTTTAGGGCATTAATAAGCTTATAGTTAACATACCTAGAAATATGAAAATTTGGCTCTTAATAGAGTTTCGCTTTGTGCTACCCGAATTCTCCGAAATGCTCGCCAGTTAAATTCAGTAATAACCAGAACTCAAATATCAAGGTTCAATAAATTCGATCAATTTCTTTTCGTACATATGGTGAAAAATGTAAAATCGGCCGCAGATCAGTTTTCAAGCGCCCATCTTTCAAAAAAGTATAATTTTATATGTTCATTGTTTCAATACGAAGAATTTAAATATTAAATTTCAATGAAATTGGTTGATTATTTCTATTTATATACGCAAAAATGTATATTTGGCCCGAAGTAAAAGTCCAGTTGCTGACGCCTGATTTCTTCCAAAAGTTAGGAGGTTTCGCGGGCGGTCGAGCGGAGCTTATATATGAAATTTCAAGTAAATCGGTTGAATATTTTCTTCAAAACGGTCAAAAATGTAAAACAGGCCCGCTACAAAGTGCGAGGCCTGATATATTCCAAAAGTTGATCAATCCATGCCATGGTCAAATATAAAATTTCATCAAAATTGGTTCAGCCGAACTTGAGATACACGCGTGCACACACAGACCGACAGACCGGCAGGTTGCTAAAAATAGTTTATTTACATTTCCCTACCATGGAGAAGTGCGTTCCCACCGAAAACTCGACATGCAAAATTTGTTGCCATCACATAACCTACCAATTGTATACACAATACGGTCGGTAAAAATATTTGTGAATGTTGTTTGTACGAAAAATGTATAAAAAATTCAATTTTCGCATGTTTTTAAATACATTTAAGACGTTTTACTGGAAATACTATGAGAGATAGACAAAAATGTTATATGGATTAACTCTAGATCTTATCACACCGCCCTACGGTGTGAATATTGATCTGCTAAGAATATTAATCAGTTTCCTTCAGACAAAAAAATTTCCAAATTTGTACGAAATTCACAAAATTCATTGGAAATTATTAACCTAAAGAATGTTTATACCCGTACGAACGTATGTTCGAAGGGTATACTAAATTTGCCTTACCGTTTGTAACGCTAAGAAATAACGGTGTTAGATATAGACTCAAGTGTATGTTTTTGATCAGCGTCAAATTCTGAGTTGATTTAGCTTTGTCTGTCCGTCCGTCCGTCCGTCCGTCCGTCCGTCCGTCCGTCCGTCCGTCCGTCCGTCCGTCCGTCCGTCCGTCCGTCCGTCCGTCCGAACGATAACTCAAAAACTAATTGAGCTAAGTTCACCAAATTTTCACAAATGATTTATTATACTAAGTGCCAGAACCCTATTCAAATTGGACATGATCGGGGCAACGGTTCGGGTGGCTGCCATACAACTTCAAAATTTGTTTGGCTATATCTCAGAAACTGTTAAAGCTGTGGTATTGAAATTTCACACAAACAAATATATTAGTAGGGCCAATATGTCTCATAAAAGTCGTTGAAATTATTTGGCTCCTTCTGGTACCTGCCATACAACTTCAAAAGTTATTTGACTATATTTCAGAAACTATTAAAGCTATGGTATTGAAATTTCACACAAACGAATACATTAGTAGGGCCAATGTGTCTCATAAAAGTCGTTGAGATTACTTGGCTCCTTCTGGTACCTGCCATACAACTTCGAAAGTTATTTGGCTATATCTCAGAAACTATAAAAGTTATGGTATTGAAATTTCACACAAACGAATATATTAGTAGGGCCAATGTGCTTGATAAAATTCGCTAAAATTTCTTGGCTCTTTTTGGTAGCTGCCATACAACTTCCATAGTAGTTTGGCACAACCAGTATTTTGAAAAAAACATTGTTATGAAATTTTATGATAATACGGCAATTTAAAGTCATAGTCTGCCCCATAGTTAGTTATGGCACATTAGTTATTCGCACATAGGAAAACAAATTCGTACGGGTATCACAGAGTTGACAAGGTCAACTCTATTTTTTTTCTCGTTTTATCTATAATGATTCTATAGTATATATAATTCGAATACTAAACATTCTAATTTTAAAAAATTTTGGTTGGTACAAGGTAGAGAGTGGAAGGGTGAGAAAGAAATTATTATAATAATTCTAGAAGACTTCTGGAAACTTACTCAAAAAATGAGAACTAGAGGCTCTTATAAAACATATTTAATGGATGACTTCATTTATATTATATTTTATATAATATAAATTCCGGTTCCGATTTAACACTATGTCCCGAACAAAAATTTTACGCATTTTCGACCCTCTACCTGGTGGTATATAGCTCTTAACTTGTCGGTAAATCACTCTCTTTAGTTTTATTTTAGTTTCAATTATATTTTTAGTTTTATTTTATTCATATAATTGAAATAATTCTTGCGCGTTTTACTATAAGAAGCATTGAAATATATTAATTAGATTACAAATTACAAGTTATTATTTACAAAGCACAAAAATGTAAAATGTAAATGTAATCTTCGAAATGGTTTATAACCACTTAAGACACACATTTCCTTTTTCAGTGTTTAAATTTTTAACAAAATTTCTTTGAATACAAAAATTGTCGGTTATGATGAAATCAATTGTTTCTCCTTGGAGTGTATCTCTTTTAATTATTAATTTAAATAATAATTTTAATATTAATTAGATTACAAATTACAAGTTATTATTTACAAAGAACAAATGTAATCTTCGAAATGTTTTATGACCACTTAAGACACACATTTCTTTTTTCAGTGTTTAAATTTTTAACAAAATTTCTTTGAATACAAAAATTTTCGGTTATGATGAAATCAATTGTTTCTCCTTGGAGTGTATATCTTGTAATTTGAATTTTTAAAGAGCTGGGATTCATAGCTCTAGAGCTACCAGTATAAAGTGGTTAATGATGTTTAATAAAGTTAAACAAAAGAGAGGAGCGTGTCACATATCTGATGATGCATCTATAAAATGAAACTAAAAAAGGATTAATTAATGATTTTAAACTTTGCAATATTTTAACAAATTTTTAAATTAACAGCTTTGCAGAACTCTATTACAGAATCCTTTCAATAACGTTACAATGCAAACATATTTAATATTTAATCTAAATTAACATTTTCTGAACCATCATAAATTTTTAAGAATCAATTCAAATTTATTTTTTGTAAAGAATCAAAACATTATCATTGATTAACAGTATATGTTTGTTTTTAGGGCAAAGGTATAATTGACCCTGAATTATATAAAAAAGAAATAAGTCTAACTATAGCTTATTCCTCATAATGTAATTTTTCTGATTCTAGAAATCGTGATATAAAAGTTCATTGCCGGTTGGATCAGAAGAGTTTAGAATCTTGTCTAAAAACATTTTCACTAAGAGATAAACTATGAATGAAAATTACCAAATGAATTTGCATACCGTCAACCTAAGTATTTTTAATTTCCCTTTATTCTAAAATATATTGAACATTATTTTCAATATCTACCCTAATACCAATCCTAGCTCAATCTTATCCTTTAGCAATATATTCATAAACATTGCTTTGAGTGGTCGATCTTAATATTATTACGAGATTAAATGCTTTCATTAGAACTATTTCGAGGTTTATAAATTGAATGACCACCATTGAACTCATCAAATAATGAACAAAAAGGTTTAGGTTTTTTATGTATCATGAATGTTATGTGTTAATACTTTGATAAGTAAATGTGGGAGTTGACTTGGAATTTCTGCACTAGTAATAATGTGAAGATTTTGAGAATAATATATTTTTCGCACGGAAGTAATGTGCCTGTGGTTAAAAAATCCGGACAAAATCCAGACGCTTCTGATGCAAAATGGCCGGCTTCCGGCTCTGGACCTGATCCCAAAGGGAGTGGAGTCCGTTTGCAAGAGCTTAATAGTCCACATAGAAGGTTATGAAGAAAGAAAGTATAAAGGAGACAACAGAAAAAAAGAATCTTCGAAAGTAATGTAGAATATCCGTTAAATCAAAAAGTAAATTAATGATCGATTCGCGTATAAGCGATTTGGAAAAACTGTGTAAGGAGCTTAAAAAAGAAATCTGGAACTCAAGCTAGAAATTTTAAACTAATTGGGACGACAGAATAAAATTTCAAACTACAGCGAGAAACATAAAATGCTAGAAACTGCGCTAGAAACTAATTACTTTAAAACAGAGAAATCTCAACCAAGGAAAAAAACTCAAGTTAGAAAATTATTAAGCTAATTAAACGCAGATAATAAGGATCTTCAAAAAGGAAAGAATTGACGTGAAGGTAAACAATGATCAACTGATAATAAATGTTGAAAATAAAAATTAATGAAAAAGCCAAGTGGAGTGTTACATTAATGAAAATAAATTGACGAGTCCAAACTAATGGTCAACAACCCACATCTATTATGTGAGCCACGGGATATTAAGTATGAACAAATTCAAACAAGATTCAATTGTGTAAATGTGTTAAATAAAATTAAAAAATGAAAAGAATATGACGTGAATACTATTAAAAAGTTGTCCTTTTTTATGTTGTCCAAAACAATAATAAAATATATAAAATAGAACATCATAAGCACGTTTGAGTAAAAGTTAAGTCTCTTGGAAGTAATGGATAAATTTCTCAATGCAAGAGATGCAAGAGGTTCTGATATACACAAAGATTTTCCTAAAGAATAGCTAAATGTACTAAACATCATTTGGTAACCATTTGATGGGAGGGTGTAATAAGAACGATAATTTTCAGACGCAAACGGAAAGCTACTAAAAATTGACGAAATCTGAATGAGATTAACGACTATAGGGAACGGATATACTGACAATATATGGAGACAAAAATAAAACACGAAGAGGTAAAAGGTACGCATTATAGGTGTTCCTTAGAGCTCAAAATAATAAGTGCTGTTTTTAGAAATACGCTTGGGGACGAATTTCAATGTGTTGGGTTAAAATGGTGTAGGGTCACCCACCCTGGCAACCATTTAAGAGGAGAGGAAAAAGATTGTTATTGGAAGGTTCGACTATATTGTCGAACATATGGATTGCGGCTCTAGAATGAACTCATCAAAAGCTAGAAAATTACGGAAAGCTCTCTGGGAACTGGAATGTTCCTATCATTCTACTGGAACTCTGACTTATGCCTACTCATGCCTACAAAGTCACGGATATTTTTAGCTTTTTTACGTCTAAAAGAATTTCAATAAATGTTTTTGTATTTGAAGGACAACTTTGACCACTCTTCTGTCATATTAATCCTTAGCGGGAAAATAGCTAACAAACGCAGCGGACATATTTTAACCGTACCACAAATTGGGTAAATATTAATGCTGAACTGCAGACTAGAGATGAACTTGGTCTCCACTCTGGACCGCTTGAAAAAATACTAGATTCTCTGAATTCAAACCTGTATCAAATAATTATCCTAAAGTTATAATTGATTTAAAAATACATAGAAGAAGGGTTACATGTAAAGGGCGAGGGTTGCGTCACCTAGAAAATAATACGAATGCAAATAGACTTTCTCGAACAATCAAAAGGAAAATAGAAAGCTTTCAACATGCGTCACCTGAAAACTCTGCAAAGGGTTTATTATGAGCTAAAGAAACAAATTATTTGTTGTGGAAAGTAAAAAATAGTAAAAAGATATCGATAAACGTTATTGTCCACTAACAAACAACAGATGGAGGAAAGCCAAAATCAATCAGTAAGCCACAGGTATTTTCCTATAGTGCTTTAGAACCGTATAAAACAAAAGTATAAAACAAAACTATTTTATGTTTTTTGGAAGTTTTTTTTATTATTATTTTGATCTTTCTACTAATGCATATTTAAAAATTGCATTAGAACTTAAATGAGATACTTATTTTGAATACCGAATATACCCAGGTAAGCACGAAAGTTAATATGTTAAAGTAGGAATAATAATTAATAAAAAGAAAAGAAATAAAGTGAATTTCAAATAAAATAAAGTTGTATCAAGCCAATGGTTATATTGTAGCACTTTCCTAATCAACAAAAGAAAATGCATGTGCATATACATTATTAAAATTACTTTCATTCAAATACGAATATATTTTAAGAATTGCATACATTTAAGAGTAGCACTGTGTGCAATCTTTGAAGTAAAACAAAAGAAAATTTAGAGAAGCTTTAACAAAATGCTAGAATTTAAGGGTTATTTCCGTGTGTTCAAAAAAAAATAATTATATTTTTCAATGACACGACTAACGGTAAATAGCTTTCTGCTAAAAATTAAAATTTTGCAAATTTTGTGGGCCGATAATTTGAGGATGGGTGAAGTGGAAAAAAACTTTTCATCCAACGAAAAGAACTTTTTATTAATATCTAAAAACTTCTAAAATTTCATATAATTAAATTATAAAAGAAAAACAGAAAATATACCAGCGATCGAATTTAATGGTTAATAAATTCGGACGAAACCAACGGTTTGCAAAGTTTAAAAATCAGATGTGGTCAGCACATAATCGACAGCAATGAGTATTGTCTAGTTAAGTGAAAATGTTACGGAATATTTTAAAAATGTCTGTCAAATACTTCTTTCCTATTTTGAGGACATAGTAAGCTTTTAGTTAACATACCTAGAAAAACATAAATTTGTGTCTTAGTATAATTTCGCTTTGCGCTACCCAAATTCCCCGAAATGCTCGCCAGTTAGTTTCGGTAACAACAAGAACTCAAATATCAAATTTCAAGAACTTCCATCAATTCGTTCCGTAGATATAGTAAAATATGCAATATCGACCCACAGGCATGTTTCCGAGCCCTGATTTTTTCAAAAAATTTATATGTTCATTGTTTTAATACGAAAAATTCAAATATTAAATTTCAATAAAATCGATTGATTATATACGCAAAAATGTATATTTGGCCCGTAGTAAACATCCAGTTGCTGACACCTGATTTCTTAACTTTTAAAAGAGGTTTCGCAGACGGTCGGTCGAAGCTTATATATGAAATTTCAAGTAAATCGATTGAATATTTTCTCCAAAATGGTGAAAAATGTAAAGTATATCGTGAAGCGTATATTAACTTTGGTATGAAGTTTGTAACTACTTGAAAAGGGCATCTGTGGTATGGACATATATATATATTCTTACTCAGCGTAAAATTCTGCGTCGATTTAGACATGTCCGTCTCTCCGTCCGTCCGATCGCACGATGACTCAAAAACGAATAATGCAATCGACACCAAACGTTCACAAGTTTTTTCTTTTGTACCAAGGACGAGCCCTATTGTTATTGGACTAATTCGGAAAACTCAAAGAGTTTATTTTAAATATTTAAAAAACTAATAAAGCTATAAATACAAAATTTTGTATACATGTGTCCAATAATATTCTACATATGCTCTAAAAATTATAATGGGATAGCTGCACCGGTGGCTGCCATACAAATCCAACAGCAAATTATTCGAAAAAATAATAAAGTCAGATTCATGAAACTTGGCACTTGTGTGTCGAGTTATAGGTCAGATATATTTGTGAAGTTTTGATGGAATTGCTTGACAGGTTCAGGTATTTGCCATACAACTCCAAAAGCTAATTTTAAATATTTGGAAAAATTATAAAGTCAGATTTATGAAACTTGGTAGTCGGATGTCCAATTATAGGTTAGACATATCCGTCAAGTTTCTATAGACTGATTTCACAAGTTCGAGTATTTGCTACACAACAACGAAAGGTGCAGGGTATAATTCAATCGGTTTATACCGACTGAAACGTTTTTACTTGTTTTTACTTTCATTTTTTTTTCTTTTAAACCAAATTTCACACATTTCATATGTTAAGTGGTTATTTGAAATTCTTAAACGAATTTCTTAATCAGCAAATATTTTACAAACGTAATTTATGTTGAAATTTGAAGTGTTGAAATTTATTTCAACACTTAAGAAACAAAAACACTTGAAGACCTAAATTCCACTTAAAAAAAACATAAATTTGAACTAAAACAAAGAAATTCTTATCTCGCATTTCTTTTCTTTCTTATTCAAATATTGTAAATCTGTTTGGTTTCTGACCTTGTATAATAATATTGTAATATTAACATTGTAACATAATTTTGACCAAACTGTAATATTGTATGAATTTTAAATTTTAGTCTTAAGAGAGATTCAATAAAGTAAAGCTACAAGCAAATATTTACTTGCGTTTTTTTATTTTATTTTCCTTACACGTTAAAAGAATATAAAACTTACACACACAGACCGACAGGTTATTAAAAATAATTTCTTTACACTTCCCTACTATGGAGAAGTGCATTCCCATCGAAAACTCGATATGCAAAATTTGTTGCCATCAAATCACTTACCTATTGTATACACAATACGGTCGGTAAAAATAGATAAATGCGTTTATAAATGATTCGCAAACAAATCAATTAGAGAGAGTGAGGTAACTTAAATATTTTACCATTATCTTTCCGTCTAACAAAATTTAATATTTTCGCTTTTAATAAAACCGAATTAGTTTCCGCAAAATTTCAAAAACCTGTAAAAATTTCAAACATCTACACTTTTTCGGTCCATTCTCTCTAAAATATTTCACTTCCACACGTTTGACTGGGGAGGAGAAGTTTTATAAGCGGAGACACTAGAGCAGTTCCCGTATCAACTTCCTACATGCAGCCGGAAAAAGCTTCTATTTAGAAAATATTTAAGATACATTACCAAAAGAATATCCTCTTATCATGCTGCGTTAGCAGGAAATAACGTTACTGGATGAATTCAAAGTTAACAAAATGGTTCAAAACCGGAAAACTGTCATCTAGAGTTTATTTTTGGGGTAGGAACTAGTGCTGAGCATGTGGAACTATCCAACACAAAGGAGCTAGAGAACAACCCCAAGCACAATATCATCGTTGTCCTCATGATCAGAAATCTTGGTCTGAACTTGAAGAGATATGAGTAATTGTGCGAGCACAAGATGGAGGAATATATATCGATTCTGTAAATTGAACTAGAATTACGTGCCACAGGAACAGCCACAGGAACAGCCAAACTACCAAGGAGGGGTCAAATCTGCGTTACCGGTTGTAGTGGACGAACTCTTTAGGCAGGGTATTGTTGCTGAGATTTATGTAGACGACATTGTCGTCCCAGAGGTAAATTTGAATGAACACAGTAAGTAACACATTGATGGTGTGACTCTCTGGGACTCTGGCTTCATTCGAGAAAGAAAATGTTAGTAGCTTTTACAAGACAAAGGAGGCTGGAAAATCTATGTTAAATCAGTGTCCGCTGAGAAATGCCATTTATCTCGTACATATGTAAAGGCCCATATGTAAAGGTCCTCGTGTCCTTTGTACTTGCCCTTTGCTCGTCTTTCTTCCATTGAAGCCACATGAAAAAATTAATCAAAATATGTTCATTTGAGCTGGAGTAAAAAAAAGAAAAGCATGTAAAATGAAACAAGTAAAAACGTGTCAGTAGGTATAAACCGACCGGATTATATCTTGCACTTTGGCGATCTGAGTTTAAATTTTTTTTTAAATATCTAGAATTAGCTTTCATTGTTGTACACCAAGTACTCGAGCCTGTCACACCATTCTATAGAAATTGCACGGATATGCCTGATCTATAATTGGACCTACTACTGCCAAGTTTCATGAACTTAAGTTTATTATTTTTTCGAATATTTTAAATATGATTTTGGAGTCGTGTGGTAGCTAGCGAATCCATCAAAACTTCTGGGATATTATCTGAGCAGAAATTTCATGAATCTAGCTTTTTTAATATCCTAAATAATTAAAACTGACTTTTGGAACTGTATGGCAGCTACCCGAATGCGTCAAATCATTCAAACAAAACTTCAGAAACATATATGATCTAGAATTGGACACATGACTGCCAAGTTTCATGAATCCAGCAATATATTAATTATTTAATTTAATGTAATATTAAAAATTAGCTTTTGGAGTTATATAACAGCAACCCGAGCCCATCAAGTTATTCCACCAAAACTTCAAGGATATATGCGAACTATTATTGAACACACGGCTGCCGAATTTCATGAATCTGACTTTATTATTTTTCAAAATATTTAAAATTAGCTTTTGGATTTGTATGACAGCTATCCGAACCTATCAAACCATTTCACAAAAATTTCAGCGACATATGTGACTTATAATTGGACACACGACTGCCAAATTTGATGAATCTGATTTTATTATTTTTCCGAATATTGATACTTAGCTTTTAGAGTTTTATGGCGGCTACCCAAACCAATACATCCATTCCATTAAAATTTTCAGAACATATGTAAAGTGTAATTGGAAAGATCTTTACAAAAGTTGATATAAATATCTGTATTAGATTTTGAAAAATTTGCTTTGAGTTGTATGGAAGCTACCCGAACCTGTTATCCGAATTACAATAGCAGCCATCCTTGGCAGAAAAGAAACAACTTCTGAAAGCTTGGTGTTGATTGTATTGTTCATTTTTGAGTTATCTCGCGATCAGACGGACAGACGGACAGACATGGCTAAATCAACTCAAAATTTTACGCTGAGCAAAAATATAAAATATGTCCATACCAAATACGACTTCTTCAAATTGTTGCAAACTCCATAGGTATAAGAAAAAGGAAAAATAATTAGCAGCAATCTTATTGCACTGTATATGACATTGCATTGCATTTGAAGTTCAGTGAACTTCGTCATATGATGTACCTATATATTTATAAAAAACGAGATCGGGACTTCAATCGAAATTAAATATATTTTTTGGAATATCGTATTTTGTTATTAAAAGTGTAACGTTCACATTTATAATTATTTCATATTAAAAATAAAACCATTAGATTTTTTTAGAAAAATATAAAGTATATATAATTGTTACTGGAATGTTAACAATCTCGTAACATTAGCGTTTTTTCTTTGAGCCGGATATCAAAGAAATTAATTGAGCATAAATTAGGAAATCAAAGACATTAATAATTAAAAAAAATAAATTGCGCATAAATTAGAAAAAACTGAGTTCATAAAAAATTAATCGTGCTACAACCATAAATAGACAACATATTAATAAAAATTAAAAACTAAAAAAAATTATTGTTGTTTAAATGAAAAACTAGAAACGTAAAAAAACTATATTATTCAAAAAAATTTTTTTTTTCAATGGCCGATAATTTTTCCGAAATATAATTTTTTTATTGGTGTGAAAAGAAAACTTCCTTTTATTCGGAATAAAATACTTTTTTTTTTTATTTTTCGCTAATATATTTCGTGCGCTACATACGTACTTTATCAAAGCTGATTTTCTTCTAATTAAGACAACAAACAATAAAAATTGAAATCTATTAAAATTAGGAATATTATACCTGACTTAATCTAGAATTTGATTATTTATTTATTTATTTTTTTTTTTTGGTTATTATTTATAAACTAAATTTATACCTGTTTTAAACCTTAAAACTGGTCAAATAATTAATTTAAAGAGCCAAGTAGTCGCGTTACCTTCGTCCGTAAAAGACCGCATCGAAATAAAACAAAAGAAAAAATAACAACAAAAAATTTTCTAGAAATTTTGAAAGTCCAAAAATAAAGAATAATCAATCGCCTGCAAAACAAGCTGCCAATAATAACGCTATGTTGTATGGATCCAAAATTAAAAGCATTTATTTATATGCAGGAAAAATCTAGGACTTTTTTTCAGCAGACTGTAGCTCGAAAACGAATATATGTGCGTCCTCTCCCCCATAAAATTTTTAAATTGCTGGAAATTGCTCAAAGAATCATCCCTGAATTTATTTGCCACCTTATGCGAAACACTCTGTATAAACTTTTGCTATGAGAAGAAAAGCTTTCATCAACTTACAAAAATTGCGTATATGTATATGGAAGTAAGAATGATATCTGCAAGTAAAAAAAACAAAACTGAAATAAACATAATAAAATAAAAACAAATAATGATATTTTAACATATTTAAACTTTTATTCATTTTTATCGATATTTTGCTTAAAAATAAATAAAATTATAAATTTCGCATAAAGTTATACGTATTAATTTGTTCATCATAGCATTTGCAATTCGAAGTTGTAACTGAATACTGGCCGCAAAAATTTTTTGGCATTTTCACTTCTAGGAGTAAAATTTTATAATTTCACTGTCTGTGCTACGTTTGATTATCTTGGGACCAAGTTTTCTGCAAGATTTTGAAGAAATTTCCGGTAGCTATTTGTTTTCCTTTTATTATTACGATATGATTCGAAATGAATTACATAAGCAACCAAAGCTACAGAATCTAGTGTATAGAAATATAAGGCCAACGGTGATCAATCTATCGATCTCTTGTCAATTTTTTATACCCTTTTACAATATGTATCATATGTGTTATAATAGACAGTAGATAAAAAAATTATATTTTTATTTTCTTTTGTTGTAATATTCAATCACGATGTGACATGTTACTAAAAGCAAATATTGAAGATTTTACTTCATTTAGAAAAATTTCATAATACCGCTGGCTACAATTATATTCACTCTTATATGAAAAATAACGTTGATAGTTATATTCACTCTTACACGAAGAAAAATTTCCGTCGGTAGAAGGAGGTGAAGCTGCCCTCAAACTACATTTTGCAAATTCGCATAGCGTGTAAATTTTTTTTATAAGGAATAACGAAATTTACGGTACAAGCTAGGGCTACAGTTAATGTTTTCTTAGGTTAGGTTGGGTCGTCGCCCCCGGGTGCACATAGGCATACTATGCCTGTTGTAGTACCGCCGGGTCTCTCCCTTTCCGTTTTTCGTTCTAATCGATATCCTCAAAAACCGATTCAAATTCCTAACATTCGCTAGATCCGTAGCGGGCCTGAAGAAATGTCCACCTTAGTAAGAACTAAAAAATTTCCGCTTGCAGTTTGTCCGCGCCGGACACGAGCATAGATGGTGGGTCACCTTTTCCTCCTCCTTTTCGTCACAACAGGTCCATCCTCCTTGAATGTTCGCCAATCAGACAATGGCCCGTCAGAGCCCCTACCACAACAATAATAATCCTCCGCCTGAGAAAAATTAAATGTCGCATTACACGACAAGTTCATTTAAGGTTGGTGCACTCTTCATCCGTGTTTCGCAGGTGGAAAGACAGCCAGTGGAAAGACAGTCGTCCACCTTAGTTCCCCGGTACCACGCTGTGTCTGGGGACTCAAACCAAGTTTATCTCGATGTGTCTCGCCGTCAAGTTAAGGGACAACCTACAAGCTAGGATCGTTCTGGATATGGTGCTCTCAGAATCCAATCGTCGTATCACGGTCTGGCTTTCAGTGAAAATTTTGGCGCTATCTTTACCGGCCGCCGACAGTGCTTGGGTAATAGCCCGCTACTGGACATTGTTGAATGTGCCCTCAATATCCACAAAGACAGCCATTGCACACTCACTAAAGTCATTAAACATTTTTCAATATAATTTACCAAAGAGTGGAGAGCTGTTTCCGTTGACCTCTTCTAACGATACGGAGATGTGCTGGAGATATCAACTTCGGATTAAGGTTACTCTTTATGTATAGGTCTATCAAATTCCAATATTATAAATTTAAGAAAAATTATGTTAGACTGATGGATCTAAAATCCTTTTGGCAGCTGTGAGATCTTCTTTCAGTCTTAGGAATGAAGGGCATTCTAGCAATTTTCTATGTTCTTGGAATATTCTTAGGATGCCCTTGGCTCTTCACAAGATTATTCCAAAATGAATAGTCCGAGCACGCTCCCCTCGAACTTCAGGAAAGTGTGTATTACGGAGCAATTCCTGAGGTTACTAGCAGCCATCAATACCGTCAACGTCCACCGACAGTCTGTTTGCGGTTCCTCAAAGTTAAGGAGAACTCTGCCTAGCAATGATGTGATGGTCACAAAAACGCTCTTTCAGTACTCTCTAATTCGCTACCAAGCCAGCAAAAATTAGTAAGGCAATGGTTATATCTATAGCCTACTGCCTAGTTTTAGCAACGAAAGTTCTGAGCCTCTATTACATAGTGTGAGGTTTGTACTCAATATAAAATCATAAAGTGACCCTCCTATCGTGTTGGTAACCGAGCTCCTCCAGATCACATACTGTATTGTGATGGAAGGCTTTGCCTTCTCCATCAAATATCTTAGATTACTTGCTTAGAGCACCTCCTGGACATCATGGTGCAGGTATACTGGAGCCCATCAGGAGATTCTGTCACCAACCCTAAGACTGACTATAGCCAAATCTTTATTGTTATAAAGAGGCATCAGAAAAGCATTTAAATTATATCATGAATTTACTAATACAACATCACAGTTGTGAAATTAATAAGTAATGTGCTTATTACTCTAATAATTTAACTTAATGGAAATTTCTTCATGTAACTGCAGAAGAGATGGATTACGTAATCAAAGGGACGAGTTAAAAGCAGAAAAATTAACTAAAAAAATTTTTCTCCTCGAACTGTACTCGAACCAGTGACCTACCGCTTTCTAGGCGGGCGCTCTACCAACTGAGCTACAGAAGCATGAAGAAATTGCCGACGAAATGTTCTATACATTGCTTTATACTGTAATCCACATGATTACTAAGTATTTGTTTACATTGAATGCTACATACAATCTACTATTGAAACACACAATCACAAGAACATATATATTAATAGGTATTGTGCCTTTACACTAATTATATTATCAATTTACTAATACAACATCATGGTTATGAAATTAATAAGAAATGTGTTATTACACTAAGCTTTTAAGTAATATGGTTAAGTTATTTGCACATTGTACCTGTTTTTGTACAGAAGAGTTAATTTTAAATTTTTAGTTTTTATTACACTTTTCTTTTTGTAAATCTGCTTTCAATCATATTTCTTGTTGAGTTCCATAAAATGCTCATTCTACTTACCTGAGTATGTTGGGGTAGTAAGAGGTCTAGAAATCAAACCGCTTAGAATGGATGAAATATATACATAATTATATAAGTTTTTTTTTAAGTGTTAATATTGAAAAACATACTCGCGTACGCGGGCCTTAACAGAAAGGTTGATCGAGCCTGATAGGATATCATTAAAAAAACTAATTACCTATTTTTTTCCTGAACATGTAATTAATTTAATTTTTTATGAAAAAAATTTTTTTTTATAAAGTCATAATTAAATCTCAATGTATTGATTGTTAAATATCATCTATATAAATTTGAACATACTTATCCATAATTTTGAAAACCAACCGCTGTAACTAATGATGTATATTTTCTTCTATCTGTTCTAATTGGATATTTGCTATTAAGATCGATGCTTGTGATTTATACAATAAATTAATACAATTTTCATCCTAGTAATGAAATATTTGTATGAACACTCTGAAGCTTTTTCTTGAAATTATTAAATTGCCGGCAATCATCGCACAAGCGATTTTCCCCCTGTTCCTTTTCAACTAAACGACCTTTCTTGAAAGTAGGCGTTTGTAAATTTCATCGACTTGTGCAACCGCGAAAACAGTGCACCGCGATAGCGTTTAAAGGTCCCCTGAGTTCGGAGCATGCCCTACAATACACGTCCGACACCCACCCACCTTGTGAACTCAAAAAACTTGTGAGATCCGGAGGACCGCAGCTCTGAAGCCTTGAAAACAAAGCCCTCCAGTACCTTCCTTCTTCTATGAACGAGAGCACCACACTCGCCCAGAAAGTGCACTGAGGTTTTCCCATCCCTCCTAAAAAATTTACAAATGTTCCACTTTCCACATCCGGCCGACTGAAGTGCTCTTAAATCTGCAGTGACCCGACAAGACTCCGGTTCACTGAGAAATCTCTCCTGATTTGATTTGTAGACTGATTACAATTTCTTAGTAAAAATCCAACAAAAAATATATTTATTTTCATTTGATTAAAGGAATACACCCAGTTGTCAAAGAAATTTGTATACATATATATTTTATTTCCCTTTTATATTTATCATATATTTGTGATCAAATGCGGTATCCTTCCAATGCCCCAGATTTATATTTTTCTTCTTTTATCTTTAAAACGAAAATCAAAAGTTATTATTAGGAAACCAAAAAGAAATAACGAAAAATATAGTATGTATTTTATTTTAGTAACAAAAACTGTCTTATAAAATTTTATACATAATTTTATAATTTAGAAAATAATTACAAAATTTGAAAAATCAGTTGTGTTCTTTTAATTATTTTAAAAATTTTTATTCTATAGTAATTACAAGACTAGTTTTTTATATTTTAACGAAACTGATTTTTTAAGTTTTAGAATGGTTAATAGGAATGGTATAAAACCAAAAAACTAACAACACTGTATTTTATAGTTAACTACAAAACGTGAAAATAAAATTATCAGCATTTTCGTAAATAAAATGTTATATAATATTTTTGTTGAAGTATCGAGTTCATAAAAAACGAGAAAAATTTGAGTTGACGAATTTGTTATCCTATGTGTGAATAAATATGTCATAGGTGAGTATGGGACGGACTATGACTTTAAGTTGTCGTGTTACCATACTAATATATGCAAAATTTCAGTTTTCAATATGTTTTAAGATATAGCCAGACTACGATTGAAGACGCTACCAGAAAGAGCTAAGCAATTTCAACGAATTTTATCAATCACATTGGCCCTACTAAAATAATCGCTTGTGTGAAATTTCAATATCACAGCTTTTATAGTTTTTGAGATATACTCAAATAAATTTTGAAGTTGTATGGCAGCTACCCGAACCAGTTAATAGGGTTCTGGCATTTAATTTAATAAATCATTTGTGTAAACTTGATGAATTTAGCTCAGTTAGTCTTTGAGTTATCGCTGGGACGGACGGACAGACAAAGCCAAATCGACTCAGAATTCGACGCTGATCAAAAACATACACTTGAGTCTATATCTCAGACCGTTATTTTTTAGCGCTACAAATGGTAAGACAAATTTAGTATACCCTTCGAACATACGTTCGTACGGGTATAAAGTCGATGCAACCAATTTTTAAATACAAAATTGTTTTTATGTAATTGGAGAATCTAAAGGAATTTTAATTTCTCACGTTAGAAATATTAAAAAAAAGAAAAAGTAAAATCGTGAATCATGATTAACTGGTGAAAGTTTGATGGAGAATGTCAATAAAATGTTGCGTCTAGGTTTTCGAGGTAACCTACGTCAAAATACGTTTGCAAAGATATTTATACATTATTTTGAAGTTGAAACTACAAATAAAACATATAAAACAAAAGGGACATTGTCGTTAACGGCAGAGTTAATGCTGCGAGATGGGTTCATCATTTATAGCCGAAGTGAAAGCCGTTTCAAATATACTCACTGAAATATTTGAAACGGTTTTCACGCTGGAAAAGTTTACGTTAATAAAACACTACATTCAAAAACTCAGGGTGACGTCGTTGCTTCAATACGAAAACTGCAAAATGCAGCAAAGAACCAAGCAAAAATTCAACTCATCAAACTTAAAAGAACATGCTGACCAAATAGCAAAAACTTCAGCCAAATTAATTCTAATGTAAGTAGCTCCTCAATAAACTAAATTAAAAATTTTCACTCAATTATAGCCACGCAATCGAGTTCAGCAATGCTAACAGTAAAATGTTTATCTTTCTTAGAAAAACTTTTACATAAAATAGACAGGGTTGACGTAATTTTCATTATATTGAAGAATATTCAAACCCTTAAAAAAGCGTACCAAGTTTTAGTCGAGACGGGCGTTACCATTAATTCTTCTTTTATTAGGAACTATAGCGTTAGAAAAATACGTAAAACAATAGTAGAAAAATAATTTTTTTATTCGGAATAATAATAACTGAAACCAAACTAATGACAATTTCAAAAATAATCATCGCAATTACGACAATAATTTCAGTAGACTTTTTAATAACACAAACAACTGTAACTCAAAAAACTTTAGGAACAATAGTAATTATTCGCCAATCGCCTACATTATGATGTAATAATCCCCAGAAAGGAAAAAATTTTTCTACCAATTCTAGAATCAATAACTTCACTAGCAATAATCGAAATTTAAATAACTAAGTCACAAGGGTCAAAATTCAATCAAAATAAAGTTGAGTCAAACCAATGGCTTGTATTGTAGCATTTTTACCTTCAACAAGTGAAAATACTGCTATACAGTCTATGTATATCCACCACACTATTATTTTTGATTTATGCAGTCTTTGAAATAAAGCAAAAATTAATATAAAGTGGGGTTAATGCTCGATTTTAAGGGTTAATTGTGTGAGTTAAGAAAATAATTATATTTTTTAATGTCATAGAATTTAACGTTAGCTTTAAGAGTTTATGAAAATTTGAAAAAACTTGAGGTTTCGGAAATATAAGGTGTCAAAAATTAAAATTTTACAAATTTCAAGAGGTAATAACTTGAGAGGGGGTGGAGGTGGAAAAAAATTTTCTTCTAATGAAATGAATTATTTATTAATGTCTAAAA
The DNA here is from genome assembly GCF_029603195.1 of Condylostylus longicornis. Classification (NCBI taxonomy): domain Eukaryota; kingdom Metazoa; phylum Arthropoda; class Insecta; order Diptera; family Dolichopodidae; genus Condylostylus; species Condylostylus longicornis. Next base: position 34,137 of record NW_026578209.1, read on the forward strand.
GCCCCTAAAATTTCAAGCTTTTACAGGCTGGGGTCTAGAAGAAAAACAACATCAAAAATTTGCAAAAAAAGGACTTTAGATAACGGTAAATTTGAAAATTTTTAAACGACCATTTTATTTTTCTAAAGCTTAGCTATAGTATACCGTGCTAGGGAAAGCCAGCCGCTGCCTTTCTGCGTTTCAAAAATTTCAAAAATGCTTATGGTTTCATTGCAGTAAATAGTTAAAAAAAAGCCATTTTTAGGGTTTTGGGGGGGTATAACTTCTAGTAAAGATCTATGTACATGTAAAATTTCAGCTTTCTATCTTTAAGGGTGTAGAAGCTTTGTAACAGACACACGGACAGACGGACGGACGGACGGACGGATGGACGGGCAGGCAGACGGACGGACAGACAGAGTGAAACTAATAAGCACTTTTTTTCAACAAATTTTTGGAAAAGTGCTAAAAATACAAACATTTTCCTTCGCCGCTTCAAACTTGTGGATTGCCAAAAACAATTGAAACTAATAACAATCAGCCTAATAGATATCAGAAGAGCTACTTCTTTCATTGATAAGAATGTTGTTCTTTCAAACAAATATAAAAAACTTGGGCAACTAAAGCATTAGGTACAATCGTAGTTAAACAAATTTTAAAAACGAAATAATTACTAAAATTCGGGAAAAATTCAACGGGAATACTACTATGAAGGTAACAAAAGTATAAACTTTTTCAGCAAATTTATATAATAAACAATTAACACATTTATATGACGACAGCACCATACTGTTTTCCAAAGATGTGCCAAAGAATGTTATAACAGGGAGATTTTAGCAACTAACCGATTATCAATATGACATATTAGAAAACAAGCTAATCGAACTTTCTATCGATCTAGAAAACGAAGACGCGGCAATTAAAAAAAAAAATTAACATACGCACATATAGAAACAAACAATAGAGGGTAACGGGAAACTATAACAAATAAAGGATTCATATTTCTTACCCAAACAATGAAAGCTAACACAGAAATATATTAACAATTGTGATATTGTAATCTCGCGAAATATGATTGAAGACCAAAAAGTACAAATGTAAAATCATAGAAACATCTAGAGAGCCTGATCACATTTTATACGCAGATTTTTTTTTCTATTATAAGGAAATTTTTTTACTATTATTGATATTGAGCTTGGAGATTAAGTGATCGAAAACTCTTATTATAGTTATAGCCAACAAATTGGAAATAAAGAAAGGAGCATCTTGAAAAAACAGAGAAGCCAAATTTTTTCTAGTTGTCTCTTGCTTTGCTTCGAGCATTGTCAAAGTCGTAAAAGAAGCGTATTTATTTCATTTTCTTATCTGGCCTTTACTATGAAATAAGTGTAATTTGTAAGAAGGATAAGTAATTGTTTTTAAAGTAAAAACTAAAAAATATTTTTTCATTTTAAATATCTGTAAAAAAAATCAAATGTAAACAAAACTCATTATTTTTTTTTTCTCTTTGAATAAATTTGTTTTTATACCCATACGAACGTATGTTCGAAGGGTATACTAAATTTGCCTTACCGTTTGTAACGCTAAGAAATAACGGTCTTAGGTATAGACTGAAGTGTATGTTTTTGATCAGCGTCAAATTCTGAGTTGATTTAGCTTTGTCTGTCCGTCCGTCCGTCCGTCCCAACGATAACTCAAAAACTAATTGAGCTAAGTTCACCAAATTTTCACAAATGATTTATTGTACTAAGTGCCAGAACCCTATTTAAATTGGACATGATCGGGGTACCGGTTCGGGTAGCTGCCATACAACTTAAAAATTTATTTGGCTATATCTCAGAAACTATAAAAGCTATGGTATTGAAATTTCACACAAAAGAATATATTAATAGGGCCAATGTGTCCCACTAAAGTCGTTGAAATTACTTGGCTCCTTCTGGTACCTGCCATACAACTTCAAAAGTTATTTGGCTATATCTCAGAAACTATAAAAGCTATGGTATTGAAATTTCACACAAACGAATATATTAATAAGGCCAATGTGTCTGATAAAAGTCGTTGAAATTACTTGGCTCCTTCTGGTACCTGCCATACAACTTCAAAAGTTATTTGGCTATATCTCAGAAACTATAAAAGCTATAGTATTGAAATTTCACACAAAAGAATATATTAATAGGGCCAATGTGTCCCACTAAAGTCGTTGAAATTACTTGGCTCCTTCTGGTACCTGCCATACAACTTCAAAAGTTATTTGGCTATATCTCAGAAACTATAAAAGTTATGGTATTGAAATTTCACACAAACGAATATATTAATAGGGCCAATGTGTCTGATAAAAGTCGCTGAAATTACTTGGCTCCTTCTGGTACCTGCCATACAACTTCAAAAGTTTTTTGGCTATATCTCAGAAACTAAAAAAGCTATGGTATTGAAATTTCACACAAACGAATATATTAGTAGGGCCGATGTGCTTGATAAAATTCGTTAAAATTTCTTGGCTCTTTCTGGTAGCTGCCATACAACTTCAACAGTAGTTTGGCACACACAGTATTTTGAAAAACACATTGTACTGAAATTTTTCATAAATTAATATACGGCAACTCCATAGTCAGTTATGGTATCATTATTCGCACATAGGATAACGAATTCGTACGGGTATCACAGAGTTGACAAGGTCAACTCTATTTTTTTCTCGTATAAATTATAATTTTGCTGAATATATTAATAAAATATTGAAATGCAAACTTCTTTAATAATAATTCCAAGTGACTTTCTTTTCACTTATTTACTTTTTAGAAAACTGTAATTATATAAAAAAAGACCAATTTAAAATGTTGTATGTATACCACATTTATCAAACACAAACTAGTTTTGCAAAGAAAGAGGCTTTTGTAAAGAAAGAGGCTTCACTATGTTTTTTTTTCCAAGGTACAATTTTCAGGGAGTGTAAGCGAGATGGAGACAAAGATCCTTTCAGTATTTCTTAGTTTCCCTGGCGGATTAGGCACGAAATATCCACAGTACGCTATGCTTGTAGTAAGAGTCCACTAAAATTCAATAGAAATCCAGATTCGACGCACTCACAATGAGCGGCTCTCTAGTCTGCAACTGATCCCTGAGCCACGGCAGTAATTATATGTGTTGCCTTACACGGGGGAATTATTCTCAAAGTCTAGGAGAAGAAAATTTCGAAATAAAACATCCGTTGGTGATTGCCGACAAAAATGACAGAGTTAGAGAAGATAACTGTGAGAAAAAGTCTAATAAGTCAGCAGAAGACAAAAAAATGAAAACTCAAGAAGATAATATGAGAAAACATTTTATAAAGGAGAGTAAATTGGATACTCAGGACTCGAGAATAACCGAGTTTGAGAGTATTTGTAAGATGCTACAAAATGAGATTTGCAAATTAAAGGCAGAGAATGTAGATTGAAAAGATCAAATAAAATCTGCATCAACAGAAAAGAAGAACAAAAATGCGGAAGTTATTGTATATGAAACCGACGAGGTAGAACTGGCTAGAGAAACTGACTGGATCCTAAAACAGAATAATGCTAAGAACCGAGAAATAGAAAATTCTCCTGAAATAAATTCAGAGAAGACAGTTAAAAAAAATAATGAAACCAGCCCTAAAATGAAGGTTGAGAATCCACAGAGGTTACATGAGAATCCTCCAGTTATATTAAGCAACATTAAAAACTATTCCCACATAGTTAAGATATTAAAAGAAAAAAGAATAAACGTTAGGGTCAATATGATGAATAATGACCAATTAAAAATAAATGTGGAGAATGAAAATGAATACAGATTGCTAACAAAAGCTATAAATAAGGCAAAACTGGAGTTACACACGTATGAGAATAAACTGGCAATGCCAGTTTAAGTTATGGTTAGAAATATCCAACCATCGAGTAAGCCAGAGGATATAAAAAGGGAGTTCATTAGCAAAGGCTTTAAGTGTCTAGATGTTGTAAATAAAATCAAAAGGAAAAAATCTGATGTGGTCAGCACATAACCGACCGCTATATGTATTGTCTAGTTAAGTTAACGTGTTACGAAATACTATAAAAATGACTGCTAAATACTTCTTTCCTATTTTTAGGGCATTAGTAAGCTTGTAGTTAACATACCTAGAAAAATGTAAATTTGGCCCTTAGTAGAGTTTTGCTTTGTGCTACCCAAATTCCTTGAAGTGTTCGCCAGTTATTTTCGGTAATGACAAGAACTCAAAAATCAAATTTCAAGAAATTCCATCAACAGGTTCCGTTGATATGGTAAAAAATGTAAAATCGGCCCCCAGATCAGTTTTCGAGCCCTGATCTTTCGAAAAATTTTATATGTTCATTATTTTAATACGAAGAATTTAAATATTAAATTTCAATGAAGTTAGTTGATTATTGCTCTTTGTATACACAAAAATGTATATCTGGCCCGTAGTAAACGTCCAGTAGCAGACCCCTGATTTCTTCCAAAAATTAGGAGGATTCACGGACGGTCGAGCAGCTCTTATATATGGAATTTCAAGTAAAGTGGTTGAATATTTTCTTCATAATGGCCAAAAATGTAAAACAAGCCCGCTACAAAGTGCAGTTCTCGAGAGCTGAAACAACCCAAAAGTTGATCAATTCGTGTCATGGTCGAAATAAATTCACATATAAAATTTCATCAAAGTCGATTCAGCCGAATTTGAGATACACTCGTGCAAAAACAGACCGATAGACCGACAAACCGGCAGGTTGCTAAAAATAGTTTATTTACACTTCCCTACCATGGAGAAGTGCGTTCCCACCAAAAACTCGATATGCAAAATTTGTTGCCATCACATAATCTACCACATGTATAATGTATACGCAATACGGTCGGTAAAAAGATAATGGAAATTATATTTTGACCATTCGGAAGAGATGACCAAAACTTATGGTATAGAATACTTGCAGCACTTGAGAGTAAAATGTGAAGCTCTTAGCAGCAGTAAGTCCATTCCGCAATGCAAAAGATGCCAGAGATTTGGACACACACAAAAGTTTTCACAAAGAGAGGCTAGATGTGTAAAAATGTGCTGGTAATCATATGACAGCAGAGTGCAACAAGAAGGATAATTTTCAACTCAAATGTGCGAACTGCAATGAGGCACACTCGCTAGCTATCTAGGTTATTTTCTTGCAAAAGAATTGCAAAAAAGAAGATTAAAAGAGAATAAAATCAAACAAAATTAAGTTAAATTTGATGAGCAAAGAGCTCGAAAAATAGCCAGAATAACAACATCTAGCAAAGTGTTAAAGGGAGTATCATATTCACAGGCGGTTCAAAGCAAAACAGGATATAAGAAAAATAAGGAATCTGAGAACACAACCCCACAAATACAAAGAATTGACGCAGACATTATGCAAATGATGCATAGTATGTTGATTAGAATTGACGAGATCTCTAAAAGATTATTAAAAATAGAAAATAGATACTCTGAGGTGTATGCAGGAACACCAAAGAAATTAAGAAAAGATGTGTGTAAATAAGGTACACATGTGTAATAACTTGGAATGCTAATGGTGTTCTTAATAAGAAACAAGAATTAGAGATTTTTCTCAAAACGGGAAATATAGATATTTGTTTGTTATCGGAGGCTCATTTGACATATTATACGGACCTTAAAATACAAGGTTATGATTGCTATAAAGCACTACATCACAGCAATCAACCAAAAGGAAATAGTGCAATAGTAATAAAAGAAAGTGTAGAACATAATGAAGAATTCAAGATAGAAACAACTGAAATTCAGCTTATTTATATAAAAATTTAAATTACTAAACAGGACTTTAGTGTTGGTACTGTATACTGTCCATCAAACTGCAGCATTAAGAAAAAGACTTCTAAAGATCTCCTGTACAAACATTGACACAGATATCTAAAAGGAGATGAATATAATGCCAAACATACAAATTAGAGTTCTAGAATAACCTCAACTAGAGGAACAGAGCTAAGAAGAGCTATTCAAGAACTAGGTTGTTGCTATCACTCCACGATCAGAGCAAGTGTGCCTCAAGGCAGTATATCGGGCCCAACGTTCCACTTGCTTTACACGAGTGACCTATCACAAATGCAAAATGCTATGGTAGCCACTTTTGCTGACGATAATGGAATATTGACAGCAAGATCGAACATTGACAATTCGACAAAAAAATTACAGGAGGCAAATAACAAAATAAACCATTGCACTAGGTATTGGAAGATGAAGTTAAATGAAGTAAAATCGGTTCACATAAACTTCACCAATCGGAAAATAGTGAATCCACCACAGATTAACTTAAATGGAACGAATGTGGCAATTCATGACTCAGCAAAATACCTAGGAATGACATATAAAGAAGAAACACATAAAATTAGAAAATAAATATAGAAAATATTATTGGCTCCTAGGTCGTGAGTCCAATTTGGTAATTGATAATAAGATATTTATTTATAACCAAATCATTAAACCCACATGGCTATATGGCTTTCCACTGTGGAGTTGTGCCAAGGAGATTCACATTAGGAAAATTCAAACCTTGCAGGATATAGTTCTACGGGCATGGTAAATTCGGCATGGTATATACGTAACGGTGACATCCACAGGGATCTACGGGTTCGTTTGGTTGTAAATGAAATTAGAAGTTGTGCTACAAAGCAGAGGGCTCCTCTAGAACAGCATATGAATATGGAAGCAGCTCAGTTTTGGCGTTATGACAGAAAGACCTAAACGAACAAGATCTTTCGATTTAACACGGAATACCATTTTTCTTACGGAAGTATTTAATTCCTGTACGTAGGAGTCACGCTTCCTCAATGTCGGAGGAAAAAGGCAGGTAGCGCTGTCTTTCTTCAAGTAGCGCGCTTGATGTTTTCAACTATTAGAAAAAAAAAATAAATAAATTTTAGTATCTTAAATTCTTAGTTCTTGCAAAACCAAGTAACGATTTACGGAAGACCTCGCAAAACAAAAAAAAAATTCTGAATAATGAAAACTTTTTAGGTACGAGTATGTATATCAATTACAAATTGTGCAAATATTTGTTGCAGAACTTTTTATTTCTCATAAGTTTAATAAGTCTGTTACGCAGCGCAGAGGCGATAACATTCGTTTCTGTATAATTTATTCTTAATATTATTGTTTTGTTAATCATTTTCTGCAAAATAAGTAAAATCAGCAAAGATATATAATTTGTCCATGAATCATATTAACGCATATGAAATAAAGTAACATTCTAAAAAGTTTTTTTGATGTTTGGTTTTATTCATAAGCGTAAGTAGCTAAAAAATTTTTTAGGCATTTATATTATGTTATAGCAGAAAAATAATGTATATGTAAATGTGCACATATGTATATAATCATTAGGGTTCAATTCGTTTACAACCGCGGTGATCGAAACATCGGACATAATGTAAATATAAAGTAAATAAAACAAAAATACGGGCCAACGGGTTTTAACATAATTAACTTATAAATTTTTTGAAAGTGTCAGGGCTCGGAAACAGGACCAGGGCATTTGTTATCTATAGAGCTAATTTCTTAAAACTAAACGTTTGAACCCTGTTTGCTACCAAAACTAGCTGACGATATTTTCAGGGACCAAATGGTTATCATAAAATGAGCCTCTGATAAGAGCTAAATTTATATTTTTCTATGTTAACTAAAAGCGTACTAGCCTCTCTAAAATTTATGATAGGTATTTAAAAGATATTTTCGTATTCTCATGCAACATTTTCGCGAAATTAGACAATGCCTTGCAGTCAGTTATGTGTTGACCATATTAATTTTTTTTTGTTTTATGCAGATCAACATAATGCTTGCAAAGTATATAACTAACATATTATGTTAGTTATTATGTGAAGTTACCCTATTTAAGTTTTAATTTTCCTTCCCTCATTAAATAAATTACTAATGCATATTTTTTTTTTATTTTCACTTTATTTTATTACTTCAATCCATATTCTGTGTTTTACATATATTTTACAAAAATAAAATTAAAAAAATGTAATTATATTTCAATTAATTTTACCATAATGACGCACTTTGGCGTACTCTAAGGCACAAAGTCAAATAATTATATAATTATTTTTATTAGTTTTTAACTTATAAGTTTATGATTTTTTAATAACATTTTGCTTTTCTTTTTTTTTAATTTACATTATTTTTTTAATTGGGAAATTTTTTAAAAAACCAATTCAAATTTTTTAAATTCTACTACCTAAATTTTATCTACTACCTATTCTAACCTTACTAACTTACTCTTAAAACCTAATCGGTTACTAACCACCAACAAATATTTAGATTTCTTGAATCTCTTCTAGTCAGATAGAAATCATATCTAAATTCTTCTGTATTCTCTACATATTTTAAGTTTGGGATTACTAAAGCACATATGTTAATATCTTGACACGTTGAGTCTCAATGTATTACCGGTGACCAAGTTTAAAATGCCAAAAATGGTGAACATAATAAAACCTTTTAAGTACTTTACTTTAAGTAACGCAGAGATAAATTTGATTTCTACGGAAAAAAAAGTTTATATATGTAAAATTTTATATTATGTAAATTTTATATATGTAAATTTTATATATGTAATTTTTACACATGTATGTAGCTCTTTTACTTATACATATATTGAGTTTTTCTAAATTGTAGGATTATACCTGTGATAAGTCGCTCATACGTGAGTTCGAACTGTGTCTTTTAGACTTGCTCATGGGTTACACGGTGGAACTCAAAGTAACTACTTTTAATTAAAAATATTTGAAATTATTTGCGATTCGCACTAGGCGCTTCTAGTATTATCCAATATGATAAAAAATTAATGAACAATATATTGAAAATTTGAAAAATTATAAAATATTGTGTCACTAACTTTATTTATGAAAATTTTCAAAATTTCGAAAAAGCAATATTCTCTATTAAGATTTTAGTAACTAATTCAAAAAATACATATATTTTTATAAATAATTATTACGAATATTCACTGCGAAGTACTAATAATTGCGATTATTCAAAATATAGCTATATTTAGTCAAAATGATATCGTGAAATTTCATAATTGTTCTAACATATCATAAAATAAAATCACATTTTCAAATAACCAAAAAAATCGAATTTATTAATATTGTAATTTCCATATATTTAAATCTCATTAACAATAGTTTAAAAATAAATGTATGTTTAAAATACATAAATATAAATCAGATGGAAAATGGAATAAAATAAATAAAACCTCAGTGTATTTTAGTATTATTTCCATAATAGCACATTCCTATTATTTTCTTGTCAATCAAAATTCACGAAAATTATGATATTTTTGTCGCAAGTAAAAAAAAGATTCCGTTTTGTTAATTGTTTGTTTTGAGTAAAATGATTGTAGAATATAAAATATAAAAATTTAATTTTCTTAGTTTCACGCCAGCACCCGATAGAATTAATTCATCCGAAATTACATGAAAGAGTTTGGAGTTGCAATTAATAAGATGTTCTGTTCCTTAGTAACGTTCATATTTTCAACCTATATGTTTAATTCTTAACTTAAACACTTAACTTAAACGTTTCATCTTTAAATTCATTAATTGCGCGCTCATTTAGCCTGATTCATTTTATACAGGGTGATCTTTTAACTTGGTATAATCTCTTATTTTATAACAAAAATCGTTTCAACTATTTTTAACATTCTAAATATCGCGGAATAAATATTACTATGTGCAACAATTTTCAATTTGTTAATAATAACTAATTGAATTTTACAATTTACCTTAGTCTTAAAAATATATAATTTCCCAAATACGTTAAACTTACGGTTTTAAATAAACTCGGATAGCTTAAAAATTAAAATTGGATTCCACTAATAATTATTGTCGAATCCACTAATGTATAAATTTCATTGCATTTTATTAAATATATGCTAATACCACTTTTTTCATAAGGAACTGGTTTTTATTTCAAGTTTTTTAGGTGGAAGTTTCTTTGAAATAGCTAAAAGTAAAATTTAGAAGTGATGTATCCTATTAGGGATGTACTAGAGATATGTACATATATCCTAGAAGCTTTAATGATATGGTTCAACAGATTCCAGTATACAACATTAAAAGTTAATTTTCACAGAGAAAAAAATTCACATTTGAAAGAAGGCTTAATTTGGTTATGCTTGCGATGAAAAACATGGACAATGAGCGAATAATGTTTTCAAAACTTGTTAAAAATGCGTTTGCATCTACTTTGTAATTCCGAACAGTAACTTATAGTTGTCGCTATACTCTTATTTCGTTTGATTAGATTTTTTTTTATGAATAACTTTTTGGAATAACTCTTCACTATAGGTGGTTTTTGAAACTAATTTGATATTAATAAATAGTATTTTATTTAAATTTTCAAGAAACAAAATAGGGATTCATTCCCAAGTTCATCTACTATTAATTTTATGAGATATACTTTTAGACAACTTTTCTCGAAAACTGTTTGCATGTATGATAAAAGAAAAATTTAAGTGCTGAGCAAATTTATTAGTTTTAAAAATTTTCAAAATATATAAATTTTAAAAACATTTAGTTATTCTAAAGTGAGCAAGGCTAATCGAATGTATAATAATGAAATAAAAAAATTATTATTATTACGAAATAAAAAAGTATCTAAAACTGATGACAAAAACGCAAATGGTGATATATATAGATCTTAGTGCAAATTATAAAAATATCTCTGAAAATAATAGAGATAAATAACAAACTAAAGGTGGTCTCAAACTCAATATATAACCATTCATGTTTAGTTAGATCAACTGACTTCGACGATCCAGTTGAACATGAAGTAGCTCTATCACAATCCGATTCCAATCTGTTGATAGAATAAAAACTAAACTTTGTTTACAGTTTCAAATAAAAGATTTAGGGAAAATTTTGTCTATTTTAAGCATCAATATTAAACAAAGTTAAACTGAAAGCACTCAGGTTGCAAATCAGTTTCTAACCCAATAGAATCAGGATTTAAACTTAAAACCAATACAAATTCCGAAACTGAAACTGAAACTGTAATGCGGTAAGATTTATAGATATTTATTCACTTAAACGGTAAATACAAAACTGATTTAAAAAAGTTCGGGGAGAAATTTTTTTAATTTTTCTGCTTTGATTTGTTCCTGTAATTGCGTCATGTATCTGTTCTGCACTTGTATGAAGAAGTTACCATTAATTAGTAAATGAACTCTTAGTTTTGCAAAAATACCCATACTGTGTATGGATAAAGTATATGGGTGGGCGTAATCATTATAAATATACAATATTATGCACTGATTAACAATAATAGCGAAAATTTATGCCAAACTAATTTCTGCAATAAAAGATTTGAATTTTTGTAAATAAAAATAAAAAAGGTAAAAGTTGTAAATTAATTAAATTTCCTAAATTAAAATAATGTATTTTTGCAATCTCATTAAAAAATTTGACATATTTTAGTAAAATAATGTATTGTTAAAAACATCTGAGTTTCTTAATCATAAAAAATTAGGTATGATAAAGAAAATGATGAAATTTTGAATTATAGTGAAAAGGAGAGATAGACTAGAAGGTCTATTTATGCATATTTCGTATAAATCCCAAACAGTATCCGTATAATAGGTTCATATAAGTATGAGTTCACATAAACGAAGAAATAAAACCAACTTCCAGTTATCGCTGTTAAGGTAGAACTATCAGAAAGTTTTCATATAATAAGACTAATGCTATTGATAGACAGCACTAATATGTTCAGAAGAGAAGTTTCAAAAGCATTACAAATATAATTATACACATTATTAATGCAATAAAAAATCACTGAAAAGAAAAATATTAGAATAACGAAAACAAAATTCCAAATCATTAAAAGACTAAATGACGAAAGTTGGTCAAACAATTATACTTACGTACTGTCATTCATTTTTTTAAACATTTTACGTTCAAACTTTTATCATAATATTGAAACCAAATTTTTATTCGTTGCTTGTATTTTTTTAACTCAAAAAATCAATGCTCAAATAAACAATGTACAAATAAAATATGTATTACTTTGAATAATAATAACTTCAATAATGATAAAAAATATATTTTCCTATATAATTTATTACATTAAGTACTATTGTTTCACTTTTACTGAAATATATAAGTTAATTAAATTTTTTTTATTCTTACAATATGAAAAATTTAGGTGTAACTTCAAGGCATATTGCTTATTTTCTTTTACTAATACTTTAGTATACTGCATACCAGCCGGATGGATTTGGGGTGAACATGGATTTTTAAACAATCTTGGAGCTGTAGATATAGCCGGAAGCGGTCCAGTTCACTTAATAGGTGAGGTAACTTCATGTAGAGCACGTAACTGTCTATATTATATTTCAGTAAGTTTCATCATAATTTCCGTCAATTTTATTATTTAGAAATTTAAAAAGAAATCTAAAATCATAGTAAGCACTATTAAACAATTTTTTTACAAGCAATTTTCTCGGTTACAACAGCACCGATAATTTCTGTTTAGAGAGTATTATTTCTAATTTGAATTTTTATAGAGTTAGAATTGATGGTTCTCGAATTTTCGAGGCAAATCTCTACTTTCTCAAGGGTTTGAGATTTAATTATCGTGAAAACATATGTAAGGTTGAATGGAAATTGATGTCTAACGAACCTAAACACAAAAGGGGCTGTTTGATACTCGTGTAGTAATATGAATTGACCCGGAAAAAATGCATTCTAACACTGAACGATCTAACGCTGAACAACATTAGGACGAATTTCTTATTTTACTTCATTCCATATTAGCTAAATCAAGCTATTTACAAAAAATCTGATGTGGTCAGACCGACCGCAATTTATATTCGATAGTTTACTAAAAATGTTACAGAAGACTATGAAAATTAATTTTAAACACTTTCTTTATATTTTAGGGAAGTTAAGAGCTTAAAGTTAACATACCTAGAAAAGTGTAAATTTTGCTCTTAGTAAAAATTCGATTTGTGCCACCGGAATCCCCTAAAAACTTAACCAGTTAGTTTCAGTAACAACCAGAACTCAAACATCTAATTTAAAGAAATTATATTAATCCGTTTCGTAGATATGATAAAAAATGTAAAATCGGCCCCCATTGATGCATTGTCTTAACATCCCAAAATTAAATATTAAATTTCAAAGAAATTGGTTCATTATTTCTCTTTATATAGGCGAAAATGTAAAATTGGCCCGCAAAAACATTCAATTTCCGAGGTCTGATATATCCCAAAAATTGATCAATCCATGCCATAGTCGAAATAAACTCACTTATAAAATTTCATCAAAATCGATTCAGCCGAACTTAAGATAGACGTATCTACACGCCAACAATAGCTATCTTTACGCAATAGTACTGCAAATAAAAAATTTTAAAGTATAACAATTAATGATATAGTGAATAACAAACAAAAATTTAACTTTAAATTTGGCAAATGAGAAAAATATAAGAAATACCTATACTTATAAACACAATTCTGCAGATAGGCTTATGAATAAAATAATTAAAATATTACAAAAACCAAATATTCCCGAAAATTAAAATACTAGACGATTATATATAAATTACTAGCAAACTACAAATGAAATAATACGATTGAAATCTGAATTAGAAAAATACTAATAAATTAATACAACAAAATATACATATTGAAATAAATAACACCTGCACCTTTCGCTATTGTATAGCAATTACTCGAACCTGTGAAATCATACGATAGAAACTTCACGGATATGTCTGACCTATAATTAGACATTCGACTGCCAAGTTTCATGAATCTGACTTTCTTATTTTTCCAAATATTAAGAATAAGCTTTTAGACTTGTATGAGAGCTACTCGAATCTGTCAAGCAATTCCACCAAAACTTCAGAAATATATTTGACCTATAATCGGACACACGACTGCCAAGTTTCATGAATCTGACTTTGTTATTTTTCCAAATATTAAGAATAAGCTTTTAGACTTGTATGGGAGCTGCTCGAACCTGTCAAGGAATCCCACCAAAACTTCAGAACTAGGTCTGACCTATAATTGGACACACGACTGTCCAATTGGAGTTGTATGGCAGCCACCCGAACCGGTGGAGCTATCCCATTATTTATTTTACAGTATGTGTAGAATATAATCGGACACATGTACACAAAATTTTATATTTATAGCTTTATTAGTTTTTGAAATATTTAAATTGAACTCTTTGAGTTGTATGGCATCTACCTGAACCCGTTGTTCAAATTAGTCCAATAACAATAGGGTTCGTCCTTACTACAAAAGAAAAAACTTGGGAAAGTCTGGTGTCGATTGCATTATTCGTTTTTGAGTTATCGTGCGATCGGACGGATGGACGGACGGACGCAGAATTTTACGCTGAACAAGAATATATATATATACGTCCATACCGCAGATGACTCCTTCAAGTAGTTACAAACTCCATACCAAAGTTAATATACCCTTCACGAAGTGCAGGGTATAAAAAATGGATTAACACGTGAAGGGACATAAAACCGAATAGGAATATGTTCCTCAATTTAAACCGTCTATTTAAAACAAAGGAATTTTCAACATTTAATTGAAAATATAGAGATAAGAGATCTTGAAAAGGACGATAAGCAATACTAGTATATAATTTCCATTTCAAGCAGATGTTATGAGAATTATTAATAAATATGTAAAATCTATGAATGGAGTAAAGGACATAAATACAAACGAAAATGAAATAATAACAAGTAAAAACGTTTCAGTCGGTATAAACCGATTGAATTATACCCTGCACCTTTCGTTATTGTGTAGCAATTACTCGAACCCGTGAAATCATTCTATAGAAACTTCACGGATATGTCTGACCTATAATTGGACATCCGACTGCCAAGTTTCATGAACCTGACATTATTATTTTTCCAAATATTTAAAATAAGCTTTTGGAGTTGTATGGCAAGTACCCGAACTTGTCAAGCAATTCCATTAAAACTTCACAAATATATCTGATCTATAATCGGACACACCACTGCCAAGTTTCATTAATCTGACTTTATTATTTTTCCAAATATTAAGAATAAGCTTTTAGACTTGTATGGGAGCTACTCGAACTTGCCAAGCAATCCCACTAAAACTTTAGAAATATGTCTGACCTATAATTGGACACACGACTGCCAAGTCTCATGAATCCGACTTTATTATTTTTTCAAATATTTAAAATAAGCTTTTGGAGTTGTATGGCAAGTACCCGAACTTGTCAAGCAATTCCACTAAAACTTCACAAATATATCTGATCTATAATCGGACACACCACTGCCAAGTTTCATTAATCTGACTTTATTATTTTTCCAAATATTAAGAATAAGCTTTTAGACTTGTATGGGAGCTACTCGAACTTGCCAAGCAATCCCACTAAAACTTTAGAAATATG
Source organism: Condylostylus longicornis (assembly GCF_029603195.1). NCBI lineage: Eukaryota > Metazoa > Arthropoda > Insecta > Diptera > Dolichopodidae > Condylostylus > Condylostylus longicornis. The sequence goes on from NW_026578209.1 coordinate 49,542, forward strand.
TCTGACCTATAATTGGACACACGACTGCCAAGTCTCATGAATCCGACTTTATTATTTTTTCAAATATTTAAAATAAGCTTTTGGAGTTGTATGGCAAGTACCCGAATCTGTCAAGCAATTCCACTAAAACTTCACAAATATATCTGATCTACAATCGGACACACAACTGCCAAGTTTCATGAATCTGACTTTATTATTTTTCCAAATATTTAAAATTAGCTTCTGGAGTTGTATGGCAGGTACCCGAACCTGTCAAGCAATTCTTCTAAAACTTCAGAAATATATCTGACCTATAATTGGACACATTTCATGAATCTGACTTTATTATTTTGCCGAATATAAAAAATTTTGCTGTTGGAGTTGTATGGCAGCCACACGAATCAGTGCAGCTATCCCATTATAATTTTTGGAGCATGTGTAGAATATAATTGGACACATGTATACAAAATTTTATATCTATAGCTTTATTAGTTTTCGAAATATTTAAAATAAACTCTTTGAGTTGTATGGCAGCTACTCGAACCCGTTGTCCGAATTAGTCCAATAACAATAGGGTTCGGCCTTGGCACAAAAGAAAAAACTTGTGAAAGTATGGTGTCGATAGCAATATTCGTTTTTGAGTTATCGTGCGATCGGACGGACGGACGGACGGACGGACATGTCTAAATCGACGCAGAATTTTACGCTGAGAAAGAATATATATATATATGTCCATACCGCAGATGACTCCTTCAAGTAGTTACAAACTCCATACCAAAGTTAATATACCCTTCACGAAGTGCAGGGTATAAAAAATAAAGTTGCGTCAAACCAATGGTTTGTATTGTAGCACTTTTCCCTTGAACAAGTGAAAATACTGCTTTTAAATACAGTATATGTGTACCTACCACACTATTAAAATTATTTTCATTCATAAACGAAACTATTTCTAGGATTACATATATTTGGGATGAACGATTTATGCAGTCTTTGAAATAAAGCGAAAATTAATATAAAGTGGGGTTAACATAATGCTCGATTTTAAGGGTTAATTGTGTGAGTTAAGAAAAATAATTATATTTCTTAATGTCATTGAATTTACCGTTAGCTTTCTGCGTTTATAGAAATTTTAAAAATCTTTCGGTTTCGGAAATATAAGGTGTCAAAAATTCAAATTTTGCAAATTTCATGGGGCGATAAGTCGAGAGGGGCAGGACATGGAAAAAATATTTCTTCTAACGAAATGCTGCATTTCTTAGTGTCTAAAAGTCCCTAAAATTTCAAGCTTCTACAGGCTGGGGTCTAGAAGAAAAACGATATCAAAAATTTGTAAAAAACGGACTTTGGATAACGGTAAATTTGAAAGGCCATTTTGCTTTTTTAAAGATTAGCTATAGTATACCGCGCTAGGAGAAGCAAGCCACTGCATTTCTGCGTTTGCAAAATTTGAAAAATAATTATGGTTTCATTGCAACAAATAGTTAAAAAAGGCCATTTTTAGGGTTTTGGTGGGGTGTCCACGGACGGACGGACGGACGGACGGACGGACTGACTGACGGATGAACGCACGGACAGAGTGAAACTAATAAGCACTTTTTTCAAAAAATTTTTGGAAAAGTGCTAAAAATACAGTAGAACAATTTAAACTTAATGCGCAAAATATACAAGAAACTTTCAACAGCAGTAACTTAACAGATCAAGGAGCCGAAAATAATTATTTAATTAGGGTTGACGAATTGAAAAATATAATCAAAAGTTGCAATAAAAAATTTGTCCAATATTTTTTAGGTACTACTTTATAGTATTTATTAATTTAATAAATAACAATTTCTGTCCTATTATATGCGAGTTAATCCAAAAAACTTAAGAGCAACTAATTTATTGCCAAATATAAGTTAAATTTTTTAAAAAGTAATTTATAACAAGTAAAAACGTTTCAGTCGGTATAAACCGATTGAATTATACCCTGCACCTTTCTTTGTTGTATAGCAAATACTAAAACCTGTGAAACCATTCTATAACCTGTGAAACAATTCTATGGAAACTTCACGGATATATTTGACTTATAACTGGACACACAACTGCCAAGTTTCATGAATCTGACTTTATTATTGTTCCAAATATTTAAAATTAGCTTTTAGAGTTGTATGGCAGGTACCAGAACCTGTCAAACAATTCCACTAAAACTTCGCAAATATATCTGATCTATAATTGGACACACAACTGCCATGTTTCTTGAATCTGACTTTATTACTTTTCCAAATATTTAAAATAAGCTTTTGGACTTGTATGGGAGCTACTCGAACCTGTCAAGCAATTCTACAAAAACTTCAGAAATATCTTTCACCTATAATTGGACACACGACTGCCAAGTTTGATGAATCTGACTTTATTATTTTGCCGATTATAAAAAATTTGCTTTTGGAGTTGTATGGCTGCCACCCGAACCGGTGCAGCTATCCCATTAAAATTTTTAGAGCATATATAGAATATAATGGGACACAAGTATAAATAATTTTATATTTGTACCTTTATTAGTTTTTATAGGGTTTTATAGGGTTCGTCCTTGGCACAAAAGAAACAACTTGTGAAAGTTTGGTATCGATTGCATTATTCGTTTTTGAGTTATCGTGCGATCGGACGGACGGACGGACATGTTTAAACCAACGCAGAATTTTACGCTGAGCAAAATATATATATATATGTCCATACCGCAGATGACTCCTTCAAGTAGTTACAAACTCTATACCAAAGTTAATATACCCTTCACGAAGTGCAGGGTATAAAAAATAATAGATTTCACTAATAATAATAATATTGTCCTTGATAACCAATTTGGATTCAAGGAAAAACATTCAACTATCCATGCAATTAATAAAGTAGTTTCTGACGTATTTTGGAACATAAATGGTAATATATATGTAGGAGCTTGTCTAATAGATTTAAAAAATGTAACTAACTCAGTATGGTTAAATGGTCTAATATACATTATGTCGAATAGAAAGTCTAAAATGCAATGGTCTTCAACACGGCACGGGGCTTGCATCAATTTTGAATAATATTTATATTGGAGAGTTGTTTCATATAATGAATAGAAATTTCAAACATATAACATATCAAGTATCACGTTTGCAGGTGATTTGGTCATTTATGCTTTTGATATAAAAGTATCTGTTAGCCAAAGTAAATTGCAAGAGGAATTTAATAATATTTTGAGCTATATTAATATTTTGAGATTAAATATTAATATTAGCAAATGCGAAACCATATTATTTAGACCTAGTATACATAAATGCAATTGAAATATGCAAAAAAAATTGGAAAAACTTTAAAATCAAAGATGGAGATACCGATATTATATATAAAAAAATTGTGAAATATTTACGAGTAGGAATTCAAATAAAGGACAACTAAAACTTTAAATGTCATAGAGATAACCAAATTCAAAAAGCCAGAAAATCAACAATGACCCCAAAAAATATATTTTGTTAATAAAAAAATTATCTGAAGGAGTGTACATACGTAAATTTAAAAGAAAATGTTTAATACACAGCACAAATCTGAATAGAAAATCAGAGACGGAATTTACACATTATGTTTCTAACAAAAACTTATACATACGAAAAAGCCAAATTAACAGGATAGACCACTTTATAATAAAATTTGAGACAAATGAAGACCTTAACAGGAACTATGGCATAGGCATATAATATGATACTTATACTCAGACAAAAGATGAAAAAGAAAATGAGATTCGATATTGGTGGCTGGAAACATAGGTCAAGTCGGATAAGTTAGCATTAGGATTAGATAGTTTTAAGTTTTGGTAATTATAAAAAATAACGCAAAATAATTTTGATTTTTTCTAAACATTTTTTTCAATAATTAAATTATAAGTAAAAAGATTTAAAAAATACAAAAATAAATAATAATGATTAAAACAATGTAATAATATAGTAACAAAAACTGAAATTTAGAGATGCCTAGATTAGGACAATAAGGATACAATTAAATACAATTTGTAGAATAAACAATATTTCTTTTAAAATTCTTTTTTGTTTTTCGTAAATATGTAAATAATATACATATAATAAAATGAATTCTGACAAAATAAAAAAAAAAAGAATTTATAAATATAACTTATAAATAGAAATTAAACATATTTAAAAATACTTTGACAAAATTCAATATGCCCAGCAATAAGTTTAACTTAAAAGTTAAAAATAAATTAAATAAGTTAAAATGAATATTTATTAGAATACTTGCTACAAAAAAGTTAGTAGTCAGCAAGACTAGTTCTTACTCACATTAATATAGGCCAAAAAATTATTAAAATGAAATATTATTCATATGGTATATATGAAGTATAATATTGTGACGATATAAAAGCAATAATAATAGTTACGTTGCAAGATGTGAAATTATTGTAATTTTGCAAATAGGGTACTCTTAAACTGAGTTATTGTTAATATTCGAAAATTAAGTTATTGTTGATCATTATAAAAAACAGAGTTAACACTATGAGGGAGCACATCGAAAGCCTTACTTAGATCAGTATAATTGACATTCGTGCGAAACCCATCTTTCACCGTATTTATAAATCTGAAAGCATATTCAACCACATTATTGACTTCAGACCTCATTTTCAAAAACTCAAGTTGTAGTTTTCATTTTCAAAATCCAAATTGTAGTTTTTGGGAAAACATTCAAAATTAAGTGAGTCCAAATCGAAAAGATTATTCTAATAAGCGCTGGAAAAAAATTTTCAAATAAATCTGAGTTTAATTGAGGATAATTCGTAGATCGATAGAAAGGTAGAAATATTTAGTTCCTCTCTTAGTTCCAAAGTTCGTAGGAGCATTACAAAGTAAATAAATAACTACTTAGTTCTTTAAAATCAGTTCTAAGAAAGTTCAAAAACAATTGACTGATATATGCAAATGATGTATTCAAATGACATATCAGCCACTTGTTATACAATCGATTTTATACAGATAGTGTTAGCAGCATTACAGTACAACCTAGTTTAATATTTAATTGAAATGAGGGTAATTCAGAAGGATTTAAGATACTCAAAATCTTGTAAAATTTTCAAAACATTTTCATTGATTAACCGTGTATGTTCGTATTCATAAAATAAAATACACAGTACTATAAAATTTGCTTCAAAAATGTCAACTACTACAATATTGCACAAAAATAAGTTTGTAAGTAAAGTTTGCTTCATCAGATAATGGTTTGGAAATAGCTCTACTAATTATTTTTAAAAGCCATTAGCTAAAATCAGGATCAGTAATAGCTTTCATATTCCGCTGTAGTTTAAAAGATTGGAAATACATATTGCCGTAATATAGCCTTTTAATTGTAATTTTTATTTATTACAGTACGCCGAGAACCTTTTAGTTTAACTGACAAAATTTTAAGAAAATTTTCATCTAATATAAAAACTTTTCTTCCAAAATAAAGGTTGTTATCCACTAAATCTTAAAAAACCAACTCAACAATTTGAAATACTGTCCTGGGTGCCATGAGTGCCTTATCTCACATAAGCAAACCTTTTATTTCAAAAATTCGAAAGTGTAGGAAATTTAACTGTTGAAAAATCTCAAGGTAAACTAAATGCTAAATGACATGTCGTTTCTCCCGAAAATAATAACACTGCTGTTCCTATCCATGGAACAACAAATAATGCTTTGTTGTCTATGAATCAATAATTAATGTGCGTTATAAATATCCTTTTCTGCTACCCCTTAGACTATCGATATAGAAACATTTTTGAATGTTTGTATTTAGGACTGATTCCATTAGAGCATCTGCAAGTAAAAAATTATCACTATTAATACTATTCTATAACATATCAGTAATATTATCAACAGCTACCTTATTTAGATTTTGGTCATAAATTTATATCTTCTAAATTAGATAATGAACATATTACACAAAAGTCAAAACTAGTATTTTCAGTTTTTTTTGTTATATCTAGAGTAAATTCGAGAACCATCATTATTTCATTGATTGCTCATTATTGTTTCTTTGGTAATGAAAAGTAATCGTAAAGCTTTGGATGTCATATAAATTACTGCATCATTCATGCAGTTGTACTTACCATTTTTTAAAAATTGCTAGTTAAACATCTAACACGTGTTAATCCTTTGTATGGAGAATAGGTTTTTCCTTTAAATCTTTTTAAATCTTCAAAACATGTAGCTTCTGAACCCCTGACTGAGGGTCTTATAAAAAAATTCATGGGCAGTTGCATCTTAAGGATTTAAATCAAATTATAATATTTTTTCGATGTTTAGAAATATATTATTTCGACATTTATACATAAGTTAGTTAATCATCATAAGATACATAAGTTTCTAAAAAAACTTTTATGAGAATTTTTTATTTAATTGATTACATTATTAAAGACAAGAAAGGTTGTCTACGCTAAAAATTGTAATTTTTTTTTTAAATGCATTTTTCAGACAAGTTCCATCTGATTATTCCATATAAATGCCGACACACATTCCATTTAAACTCCATATAAATTTGGAATTTATTTTTGATTCGCTCTCTGAGCTTGATGGCCTGTAGATATATATGGCATTAGTTTAATCAATACAAATTACAAAATATTTTATTTTATAAAATTTTTTCATGGACTGCTTTAATATTTTCAGTAAAAAATTTTTTTAAGATGTTTTAAAATTCGGTGACAAATCTCCATAAAATAAAACATTATTCGTATTTTGTGGGTACATATATTAAAAAAGAAAAACAAAATTATTTTTGATTTTTTCTATTTATATTGTCTGAGGAAAACGATGAAACTTCCTAAACTATAATATGTAGATAATAAATAGAATATTTCTTTATAAATAAACTAAAAGAATCTTGTGAATTATTTAGGTGGAGCTTCTGCATTTGCCTCTGCGGCTATGTTGGGGCCGAGATTAGGTAAGTAGCTAAAAGTAATAGTTCTGTTACTTTAGAATTAACTCTCTTAATAAGTATACAGTTTCTAACATCTAAAAAAGGTGTGAGAAATTATAATATAGCATATAAAAATTATGGATATTAATTATTTTTTGCAAGAATAAATGTAAAATTTTAATTAATGCAATTTAACTACATACATACATATTTCCACATACATATATAGAATTTTCAGATTAAATTAACCCTTTTGCGAATTAAATTAATCTTTTTGCGAATGGAATTAAACTTTTCGCGAATAGAATCAACCCTTTTGTGAATAGAATTAACCCTTCTGCGAATTGAATTAAACCATTTGCGAATTGAATTACTTTTGCGAAATAAATTAAACTTTTTTTTTTAAAATAAGATAAAATTAAATAAAATCAAATAAAATTAAACCTAAAAAGAGATGTGAAAATCATGAAAATGAAAATCAATAAAATTTAAGCGACTTATTAAAAAAAATTAAATTTTTCATATTTGTGCACGTAATATTATACGAGTATGTGTATAAATGTATATGGGGACATATGTATGTACGTAATTAAATTACATTAATTTAAATTTTACATTTATTCTTGCATAAAATAAAAAATAATTAATATCCATAATTTTACATTGTGATTAAAATGCATTAATTTAAAGTTAACATTTAAAAAATTTTAATATATGAATTTCTGATTTGAAAAGTTGGAAATGGACCTGAATAAGCTACTCTAACCTTTCAAAAATAAGATAATTGTAAAACTTTTTTAATTTTGATAAGAAAAGCGGTCGGTAAAAAATTTAAGAAAAGCAAAAAAAAGGCTACATGATGAAAAAATCAGTATTATCTTTTATTCATGCAAAAATATTTTGGAGATACCTGCATTGAAATCTTGGGTATTTCAATACAGGTATCAAAAATTTTAATTTATTTCGCAAAAAGTTTAATTTAATTTGCAAAAGTGCTAATTTAATCTAAAAATGTTATTCATGAATGCTTTAAATACGCATTTTTATTTTATATGATTTAAATCAATCAGAATTGCATATTTGCTTCTTTTCTAAAGTAATATAAATGCGTGTATAAGTTAACGCAAAACAAATTTTATTAAAAAAAATAATATGAAACTAATGTAACAACTGAAACTAATGTAAATAGTTTTGTAAAAAATTAAATTCCCTAAGTGCATATTAAACTTTTTAAATTTGAAATGTGAAAAGCAAATTAGTTATTATGGAACTCCAAAAATTTTTTATTACGTTAAGCGTACTTTAAAAATTTAAAAAATACATTATTTAAATTGAAATTTGAAAAAAGCTTCATAAATTACATATTACTTTAAAAAACCGTACCAAAATTTGGAAAATTGATCACCTACGTAATTTAAAAATCTAATTTGAATATATTAAAATCTTTAAATGTAAACTTTACATTATTGCATTTTAATCACAATGGAAAATTATAGATACCATGTAAAATTATGGATAACATGTAAAATTATAGATATTAATTTTTTTTTATTTTATGCAAGAAATTTAATTACATACATGTGTCCCCATATATATATTTATATACACATACTCATATGATATTACGTGCACAAATATAAAACAAGTAGAAACGTTTCAGTCGGTATGAACCGATTGAATTATACCCTGCACCTTTCATTGTTGTATAGCAATTACTCAAACCTGTGAAATCATTCTATAGAAACTTCACGGATATGTCTGACCTATAACTGAACACACAACTACCAAGTTTCATGAATATGACTTTATTTTTTTTCCAATCAATTCCACTAAAACTTCGCTAATATATCTGATCTATAATTGGACACACAACTGCCAAGTTTCATGAATCTAGCTTTATTACTTTTCCAAATATTTAAAATAAACTTTTGGACTTGTATGGGAGCCATTCGAACTTGTCAAGCAATTCCACTAAAAGTTCAGAAATATCTTTGACCTATAATTGGATACACAACTGCCAAGTTTCATGAATTTGACTTTATTATTTTTCCAAATATTCAAAATTAGCTTTTGGAGTTGTATGGCAGGTACCCGAACCTGTCAAGTGATTCCACTAAAACTTCGCAGGTATATCTGATCTATAATTGGACACACAACTGCCAAGTTTCATGAATCTAACTTCTTTATTTTTTCAAATATTTAAAGTAAGCTTTTGGACTTGTATGGGAGCTACTCGAACCTGTCAAGCAATTCTACAAAAACTTCAGAAATATCTTTCACCTATAATTGGACACACGACTGCCAAGTTTCATGAATCTGACTTTATTATTTTGCCGATTATAAAAAATTTGCTTTTGGAGTTGTATGGCAGGCACCCGAACCGCTGCAGATATCTCATTAAAATTTTTAGAGCATATGTAGAATATAATTGGACACATGTATACAAAATTTTATATTTGTACCTTTATTAGTTTTTGAAATAATTAAAATAAACTCTTTGAGTTATATGGCAGCTACCCGAACCCGTTGTCCGAATTAGTCCAATAACAATAGGGTTCGTCCTTGGCACAAAAGAAGCAACTTGTGAAAGTTTGGTGTCGATTGCATTATTCGTTTTTGAGTTATCATGCGATCGGACGGACGGACGGACGGACATGTCTAAATCAACGCAGAATTTTACGCTGAGCAAGAATATATATATATGTCCATACCGCAGGTGACTCCTTCAAGTAGTTACAAACTCCATACCAAAGTTAATATACCCTTCACGAAGTGCAGGGTATAAAAAATTATTTTTTTAATAAGTTATTTAAATTTTATTGATTTTCACATCTTTTTTCAGGTTTAATTTTATTTGAAAAAAGTTTAATATCAAAAAAAAAGTAATTTATTTCGCAAAAAGGTTAATTCAATTCGCAAATGGTTTAATTCAATTCGCAAAAGGGTTAATTCCATTCGCAAAAGGATTAATTCTATTCGCAAAAAGTTTAATTCCACCCGCAAAAAGGTTAATTTAATTCTCAAAAGGGTTAATTTAATCTGAAAATGTTATATATTAAGTTAATTATATTATTATTAATTAATTTGCGGCTCAATAAAACAACGCAATGACGGAATAAACGGGGAAACTTCCTCACTCTTAATACAATCCAGATTAAATAATAGCTTCCAACCCGGAATGAAAACACTCAAATCTTTAATAACATACTCTGGCCATCAAGTAGTAAGTTGCAAATTGTTTGGAAACGTTTTTGAATAGGCATGAAAGAGCAGAGAGCGCCTCGAAAATTTCCAATTTACAAATTTTACATAAAATCAAGTTTAGAAAAACGTTTCCTATCCAAAAATGGGATGTTTTCACTGCTAATATAATATCTGGAAATGCCATAATTTCGCAACATACTTCAATAAATCTCTTCAGCTTGAGCAATTAAGCTTCTATGCAGCTTAACAACATTAGCGGCTTTTTAGAGAACAAAACTCTTCAGGAATTGTCTTCTGTCATAAAGAATGTTAAGGAAATTATCTCCTAACTTAAGACAAAAAATGGGTGAAAATAAAACAATAAAAATCGTAAGAAGGGAATGCAGTCAGTATTCGCACTAGTCATATGCCCACCTTTAATAGAATTAAAGTGGGAGCGATAGTTCAATATATTCCTAACTTAATCTACGAACCTGATGCCGATCAGGTCAATCATGCAAAAACCATGCGTGAAGTGAAAAGATTTATGTGAAAATTTTCACAGAAAATAATCACAAAAAATCGTCAGTGCCAAGATAGTTACTGAATCTGGTGGAATTGTTTGCAAAAACCACATTAAAAACTGAAATTCCTTTCAGGTTGTTGCGTCAACGTTCAAACATTCGGTTACATCATTAACATTGTCACACTTAACGCTGGAAATACGAAATTACAGACTGGAACTATTAAAATGGTTGAACTGATGTCAAAAAATACTATAAACACCAACCGCATTCTTCTCTGATGCATATAAAATCACAAATCAAAATTTCTCTTTCCTTACACAACACTACAAACATAAACGCTCTAAATTTCAGAGAAAGCACGTCAAAATGGTTCGCCCATAACCCGGATCACCTCGACTTCCATATACTAAAACAATATTCTTAAAAACAACAGCAAGCAAATTGACATTAACAACAAAAGTACTAATATTGGATGATTAATACTAATATACTACAGTTTTTGAAACATATGAAAAACAATAATATTGGATGATTTTTATAAAATTATAAACTTAAATTTTAAATTTAATTAAATTCCTTTTTTTTACTTGCCAAACTTAATTTTTTACTTTTGATACATAATGTTGAGAACCATTGATTTATTAGTAAAGCGCAGTCGTGACGGTATCACACCCTTCTCGCCTCTATCCGACGTTCGATGGAAACGCTTAAGTAGTGATACTTGTTAGTAATTTTTTTGAGTATTTTCTTTTAGTATTTTTTAAATGAGTTTTTGAATGATTTTTTAATGATGACTTTTTAGCTAGAATAAAAATTTTGAATGAAATTCAAAATATTTTTGAATTTCATTCAAAAGTACTTTTAAATAATTGAAAATCCATCCCACTACGAAAAATGCGTTCCGGAACATGTTTTTTAAAATTTAAGAAAATTTTTTAATGAATTTTAAAAATTTTTTTAAAAAAAAATTAAATATATGTAATTTTAAATAAGACCAATTTCAAATAGTAACGTATAATTTTTTTCTATTAATGAAATTTTCGTTACTACATAGTAGTCTATGCATTTCTTTGGTAACAATTTGCACAGTTTTTGGTTCAATTTTTAGTTGATTTAATTTTGAATACAAATATTCTCGTTAGTTTACTTCCAAAGTTTGGCAAATTTTTAAAAAATAACTAAAATAATACTTTTTTTTTATTTTTTTTTTTTTTACCATCCCACCACTTTGAGTATTCCACTTCGACCACTGTTTTGGACGGTATTTTAGAAAAAAAAAATTTTTTTGAATATTTCTTTTTTGAGTAACTTTTTTGAGTGACTTTTTAATGAAAACGTCTTGAGTGGAAACATCGTGAAGGAATCAGGAGTTTTCAATGAAATTGTTCAGTTACTTCTTGAGTTTTCTTTGATGAATATAGATTTTTTTAGTATATTCTACAATGACATTATCTATTATTATAATACCGGAAGCTGCCTTGATTACTTTTTTCAAAAGCACTTTAAAGCCACAAAAAAATTTGGTGGTGAGCGATCCAAGCAAAGAAAAAAAAAATTGCACTGGGTTGTATTAAGATACTTGATTGTTATATATTTTTTTTATTTTTATTTATTATTTTTTTTGACAGAAGTGTTAACCTTATTTATTTTTATTTATTAATTTTTTTTGACAGAAGTGTTAATAATTTTTGAAGAAAAAAATATCACATAAGAAAACCCTTGAAAAAAACTCTAGCTAAAACTGACCCAACTCCAGCTTTCTACCATGAAAACATTACCAAAAAATAATCGTCAAAAAAATCACTCAAAAAAGCCACTCAAAATATCACTTGAAAAAGTCACTTCAAAAATCCCTTATAAAAGGCGCTTAAAAAAATCACTCAGAAAGTCACTCAAACCTTCCCGATGAGGAGCTGTATCTAAAGGTCTCCACCCCAGCTTTCTACTTTAAGCCATTTTCATGTTAGAGTCACTCAAAAATTTCATCAAAAGTGTGATCGATCGACAAAAAAACAAAGCTAATATACAATATTTGGCTATTATTATAATAAGATATCTGACCATTGGTGCAGTGGTTATGGCACCGGTCCTTTAACCGAAGGGTCTCGGGTTCAAACCCCGGTCAGGTCACTATAAAAATTATTTTCAATATTATTATAACTTAATATACAATATTAATAAAAATATTATACAAGTAATTTTCAAATATTCCTAATATTCGATATTAAAAAAAAAACTAAGAAAAATAAACAGTAAATATTAATAACCTCAAATAATTAATATAAATAAAAACTACGGCAGGCTAGTCACCTACCTAGTTAAACCCTATGACGCTATGAAACTAGTGCATGAGAAATCATGCACTAAGCCCTATGCTCCTTCTAGGAGTGAACAAAGGAAAAAAAAAAAAAAATTATAATAAGATAATAGCTACTTCTCAGGTGGTAAAAAGTACGGGTACTTCTAGAAGGGCTAGAGACATGGGACAAAAGGCATTAGATAGAGTTTTGCCTCTAGGATCCCAGAAAAATCTGATATTAGAACTTTTTAGCTACGAAATAGCTCTATTTTAAGATTTTCTGAAAAAATTTTTGTATAACAAAAGCAAGTTTTTCTTTTATACTTTTTATAATTAGAAACATAAACCAAGAAATAAATGATACGTTTTACGTTATTCTTATTATTAGAAACATAAACCGAGAAATAAATAATTTTTAAATATATAATGATCTCACATATTTTTGGTTTGGATAATCGAATTAATCTTAACGTAAATAAATGCCAGCTTTTATCAGACATCAGATGTTTTGTGACATCTGAATATTAATATTTCATTTGTTATTGTTTTGAACATTACGTTTCGTCAGCAAGCTTTAAAAAAATATACATACAGAATATAATGTACGTATGTAGTTAGAATTTTATTTTTATTGTTCCAAACGAAAAACTGTAAAATGCTAAATTTTAATACATTCATATGTACACACATACATTTGAATAAAATTATTATTTTGTTTTTGCCTAAATCTTTTTTTTATTTGAAAAATTACATTCATATGTACATATATATATTTGAATACAATTATTATTTTATTTTAACCTAAACCTTTCCTTTATTTGAGAAATTTATTTCTAAATGTTCACCCGCAGTTTTAGAAAACTAGGTATACATTCTTAATACGTGTGTTTGTATTAATAATTTTATCTCTAATTGTCCCAACAGCAAAATTTCAAAATTTTCGATTCTAATACATTCATATGTACATACGTTCATATGTTGGAACGAAAAATATTAAAATCTTCAATTCTAAAACTTTCATATATACATACATACATATATTCATATATACATACATACATATTTGAATAAAATTATTATTTTGTTTTTGATTAAACTTTTTCTTTATTTGAGAAATTAATTTTTGTAAGTTTACCCCCATGATATAGTTACTATGCGTTTAAAATTTATTTCTATATATTCTACAGTTTTGAATATTATTAAATTCATATAGAAAGCTTAAAAAAATTACTCAGGAAGCTTTAAAAAAAAATATACATACATACATATTTATGTACTTAAAATTTTTGCGAATTTTTCCAAACTATTATAAGAATTTTTTTTTGGAAATTTTCTTTAAACATTTATAATAACATTTATATGTTATATATTAAAAAAAAATAAAACACAAAATTTAAACAAAATAAAAAAAAAAATTTTTAAAATAATCCAAAAAAATAAAAATACGACAATATCCAGGCAAGCATTGATCCAATAACCTTCTGGCTATGAGACTACCACGCTAACCACTAGGCTACGCAGTACATTGAATTTCTCTTATTAATTCTATATTTTATTCATATTTCGTATAACTCTTCAAAAACCATCCTATTTTACATTATATATATATAGCTACTTCTCAGGTGGTAAAAAGTACGGGTACTTCTAGAAGGGCTAGAGACATGGGACAAAAGGCATTAGGTAGAGTTTTGCCTCAAGAGTACCAGAAAAATCTGACATTGGAACTTTTTAGCCCCGAAATAGCTCTATTTTAAGATTTTCTGAAAAAATTTTTGTATAACAAAAGCACGTTTTTCTTTTATACTTTTTATAATTAGAAACACAAACCAAGAAATAAATGATACGTTTTACGTTATTTTTATTATTAGAAACACAAACCGAGAAATAAATAATATTTGAAAATATAATGATCTCACATATTTTTGTTGCGGATAAACGAATTAATCTTAACGTAAATAAATGTCAGCTTTTATCAGACATCAGATGTTTTGTGACATCTGAATATTAATATTTCTTTTGTTATTGTTTTGAACATTACGTTTCGTCAGCAAGCTTTAAAAAAATATATGTACATACAGAATATATGTATGTACGTATGTAGTTAGAATTTTATTTTTATTGTTCCAAACGGAAAACTGTAAAATGCTAAATTTTAATACATTTATATATACATACATATATTTGAATAAAATTATTATTTTGTTTTTGCCTAAACCTTTTCTTTATTTAAAAAAATTACATTCATATGTACATATATATATTTGAATACAATTATTATTTTATTTTAACCTAAACCTTTTCTTTATTTGAGAAATTTATTTCTATATGTTCACCCGCAGTTTTAAAAAAACTAGGTACACATTCATAATAACGTGTGTTTGTGTTAATAATTTTATTTCTAATTTTTCCAACAGCAAAATTTCAAAATTTTCGATTCTAATGCATTCATATGTACATACGTTCATATGTTGGAACGAAAAATTTTAAAATCTTCAATTCTAATCCATTCATATATACATACATACACACATTTATTCATATATACATACATACATATATTTTTACATACATAAATTATTATTTTGTTTTTGTTTCTTTTTTAATTTTCGATTCTAATACATTCATATGTACATACGTTCATATGTTGGAACGAAAAATTTCAAAATCTTCAATTCTAATCCATTCATATATACATACACACATATATTCATACATACATACATACATATATATGAATAAAATTATTATTTTGTTTTTGACTAAACCTTTTCTTTATTTGAGAAATTCATTTTTGTAAGTTTACCCCCATGACATAGTTACTATGCGTTTAAAATTTATTT
The DNA here is from genome assembly GCF_029603195.1 of Condylostylus longicornis. Taxonomy (NCBI): domain Eukaryota; kingdom Metazoa; phylum Arthropoda; class Insecta; order Diptera; family Dolichopodidae; genus Condylostylus; species Condylostylus longicornis. The sequence continues at coordinate 65,288 of NW_026578209.1, forward strand.
CTATATATTCTACAGTTTTGAATATTATTAAATTCATATAGAAAGCTTAAAAAAAATTACTCAGGAAGCTTTAAAAAAAATATACATACATACATATTTATGTACTTAAAATTTTTGCGAATTTTTCCATACTATTATAAGAATATTTTTTTGGAAATTTTCTTTAAACTTTTATATAACATTTATCTGTTATATATTAAAAAAAAATAAAATACAAAATTTAAACAAAATAAAAAAAAAAAAATTTAAAATAATCCAAAAAAAGAAAAATACAACATCCAGGCAAGCATTGATCCAATAACCTTCTGGCTATGAGACTACCACGCTAACCACTAGGCTACGCAGTACATTGAATTTCTCTTATTAATTCTATATTTTATTCATATTTCGTATAACTCTTCAAAAACCATCCTATTTTACATTATATATATATAGCTACTTCTCAGGTGGTAAAAAGTACGGGTACTTCTAGAAGGGCTAGAGACATGGGACAAAAGGCATTAGGTAGAGTTTTGCCTCTAGGGTACCAGAAAAATCTGACATTGGAACTTTTTAGCCCCGAAATAGCTCTATTTTAAGATTTTCTGAAAAAATTTTTGTATAACAAAAGCACGTTTTTCTTTATACTTTTTATAATTAGAAACACAAACCAAGAAATAAATGATACGTTTTACGTTATTTTTATTATTAGAAACACAAACCGAGAAATAAATAATATTTGAAAATATAATGATCTCACATATTTTTGTTGCGGATAAACGAATTAATCTTAACGTAAATAAATGTCAGCTTTTATCAGACATCAGATGTTTTGTGACATCTGAATATTAATATTTCTTTTGTTATTGTTTTGAACATTACGTTTCGTCAGCAAGCTTTAAAAAAATATATGTACATACAGAATATATGTATGTACGTATGTAGTTAGAATTTTATTTTTATTGTTCCAAACGGAAAACTGTAAACTGCTAAATTTTAATACATTTATATATACATACATATATTTGAATAAAATTATTATTGTTTTTTTGCCTAAACCTTTTCTTTATTTAAAAAAATTTTTACATTCATATGTAAATTTTTACATTCATATGTAAATTTTTACATTCATATGTACATATATATATTTGAATACAATTATTATTTTATTTTAACCTAAACCTTTTCTTTATTTGAGAAATTTATTTCTATATGTTCACCCGTAGTTTTAAAAAAACTAGGTATACATTCATAATAACGTGTGTTTGTGTTAATAATTTTATTTCTAATTTTTCCAACAGCAAAATTTCAAAATTTTCCATTCTAATACATTCATATGTACATACGTTCATATGTTGGAACGAAAAATTTTAAAATCTTCAATTCTAATCCATTCATATATACATACATACACACATGTATTCATATATACATACATACATATATTTTTACATACATAAATTATTATTTTGTTTTTGTTTCTTTTTTAATTTTCGATTCTAATACATTCATATGTACACACGTTCATATGTTGGAACGAAAAATTTCAAAATCTTCAATTCTAATCCATTCATATGTACATACACACATATATTCATACATACATACATACATATATATGAATAACGTTTTACGTTATTTTTATTATTAGAAACACAAATCGAGAAATAAATAATATTTGAAAATATAATGATCTCACATATTTTTGTTGCGGATAAACGAATTAATCTTAACGTAAATAAATGTCAACTTTTATCAGACATCAGATGTTTTGTGACATCTGAATATTAATATTTCATTTGTTATTGTTTTGAACATTACGTTTCGTCAGCAAGCTTTAAAAAAATATACATTCATATGTACATACATATATTTGAATAAAATTATTATTTTGTTTTTGCCTAAACCTTTTCTTTATTTGAAAAATTACATTCATATGTACATATATATATTGGAATACAATTATTATTTTATTTTAACCTAAACCTTTTCTTTATTTGAGAAGTTTATTTCTATATGTTCACCCGCAGTTTTAAAAAAACTAGGTATACATTCATAATAACGTGTGTTTGTGTTAATAATTTTATTTCTAATTTTTCCAACAGCAAAATTTCAAAATTTTCGATTCTAATACATTCATATGTACATACGTTCATATGTTGGAACGAAAAATTTTAAAATCTTCAATTCTAATCCATTCATATATACATGTATTCATATATACATACATACATATTGTTATGTTAGCAACACAACACGCGTATCAATCTAATGGAAACTTACATATTTCACCCTTTCAATAATTTCGTAATTTCATTTTTAATTAAATTTCATTACCTTTTAATTTAACGTTATTCTTTTTATCAAAATCAAAATTTGCATTCATTATTTCCTTTTGTTTTTTTTATATGAAAGTTTCATGTTTCAAGCGAAAAGCCAAATGAACTTATTTTTTGCTTGAAACATTAGAACGTATGCACAAAGGTTAATGAATTTGAAACACCAATAAAAAATTATGAATTAAGTTTTAATTTTCAGATTTCGTAATAATAAGTAGGTCAATGGCAAACGTAATAATTGTTGTTGTAAAACGTTTGTTCTTTTATAAAATAATAAAAAATAAAAAAGTAAAAGTAATGATAAGAAATCAGTTCGTGTTAAAACTTAAGAAAGTTAACTTGTAGAATTTGTTAAGTAATTTAAAAAATGTTTATGTGAAATAAATTAACTAATTATAAATCAATGAATTAATAAATTGAACTTATTTTTAACTTATAAAATTTATGTGAAATAAATTAATTAATTACAAATCAATAAAGTAATAAATTAAACTTATTTGTAGAATTTGAATGAAACATTATAAATTAATAAAAAGAAGCTTGTGAAACTTTTGTGAACTTATTATAAATGAAGAAAACTTTAAATAAAATAAAATTCAAATAAAACTCTTGTGTATTTATTTTAAACAAGAAAAATTAAAATAAAATTGGCGCAGTCGGTAGGATGCGTCAAGTGTAATAATAAAATTTTAATTAAATAATTGTAAAACTACACAAGTATAATAAAAAATTTATGTTAAATAAATTTGTCAAAAAAAAAAAACTCTAAAAGTGTAAAAATTAAAAAATTAATTTAATTAAAATTGTCTAATCGTTACACTTAAATTTTCAAATTTTTTGTGACGCATTAAAATCAGAAAAAATTCAAAGTTAACTGTTAAAAACGAACTCACAAAACAACAATTAAATTTAATAATTATTAAGAAATAAAACTAATAAAAATTATAAGAAATTAAAATTTGATTAACCTAATACTCTAATTAGCAAAATTTAACAAAAACAAAAAATTACAATAAAAAAATTTTATGATAAAAACCAATTTTAACAAAAACCTGTAGAGAAAAAAAAAACAAAATAAAAAAATAAAACAATCAACAAAGAAAAAAATTAAATTTGAATGTTCAAACGCGAAAGTGCTATCAGAAGAGCTAGAACAACAGCAAAGAAATTTTACCAGAAGAAGGATTCAGACATGGAAGCATCAGCCGGGACATCTCACGCAAATCAAGATCAACAACTTACGTTACAGATAGATCCACTAAATACATCGAACGTCTGCCAGTATTTGATGGGAAAGGTAACGACTTAAATAATTTCTTAGAATTAGTTGAATTAATAATTCCCTCTATAATTAAATATGATATAAGTAGTCAGAATTTACTTTTTAGTAGAATTAAAAGTAAACTAATTAGTAAAGCTAGAACGATAATAGAAATAAACAATAATGCAAAGACTTGGTCTGAAATACGCGAAGTTTTAATAAAAAGTTTTGGAGAAAAGAAAAATTCGCTCCAAATTTATAACGAACTAAGGGACGTAACGTTTACTTCTAATAGTGTAGAGTTATATAATAACATAAAAAGTATTTTAAGAAGATTAAATAATAAAGTAAAGGAAGAACCTAATTCAAACTTTAATACCGATACAAATATTAAGACCGCGTTAGAAATTTTTAAAAACAAACTACCCGAACCCATGCGTTCGATAATTTTTAGTAGAAACCCTTCAACTCTCGAAGAGGCAATAGATATTTTACACGAAGGAAATTACGCGTATTATAATCCTTTGGAAACTAAAATTAGAAATAACAATAATAGAAATCACCAAAAAAATCCTAGTACTAACAGAAATAATTATAGTCATTATTCAAACCATTCACAATACAATAGTAACGGTAACAATTTTAATAGGAATAATTATAATACTAACAGAAACTTTAATATTAGAAATCAAAGCTCCAATTTTTATGGATACAATAGGAACAATAATTTTAACCATAATAATGAATTTAGTAATAGTTTTAATAATAATAACAATAGCAGGAGTCCATTTTCCAATAATCACAACTTAAGACCAAATTCAAGAAACCAAATTTCGAATGTAGAACCTATGGATGTAGATCCTTCAATCAATTCTAGAATTAACCCTGCAACTGATAGAAATCGTATTCAAAATTTTCGTGTGCAAGCCTCGGACAACAATCTTTACCCTATATAAAAGTGCAATCTAAAACCAGGCCTTTACGATTCATTATTGATACGGGTGCGTCAATGAGTATTATAAATAAAGGAATATGCAACCCAATATACGCAAGTAAAATCAAACCCACAACTATTACAACCTTAACTAATTCAACAATTTGTGATACAATAGTAAATATTGATTCTTTTGTTGAGTTCGATTCCAATCATAAAATGTGTTTTCTCGAATTAAACTTCCATGATAAGTTCGATGGAATCATAGGTAATAATATTTTACGCGTTTTGGGAGCTGAGGTTAGTTACCAGAGTAACACCTTAAAATTAAACACTGGTAATGTTATCCCACTTTTCTTCAATAAAAATGAAGAAAAAGACTATTACATTCCATTCCCAACTGAAGAATTAAAATTGTTTCACCAAGAAATATTCCTAGCAGAAAACCAAATCAGATGCGGACATTTGGACGCATGTACAAAAAGAGAGCTTTTGAATCTGATAAAAAAATTTGATAGTGCCTTCTATCACGAGGGTGACGATCTTACATTCACTCATGCTATTAAACATAGAATAAACACTTTAAACGAATTGCCCATTTACACAAAATCTTATCGGTATCCTGAGGTACATCGTCAGGAGGTTAATGATCAAATTCAAGACATGTTAAAACAAGGTATTATCAGGCATAGTGACTCCCCTTATTCCGCGCCATTATGGGTCGTTCCAAAGAAACAAGACGCATCGGGCAAACAAAAATGGAGGGTTGTGATTGATTATCGCAAATTAAACAATATTACAATTGACGATAAATATCCCATTCCAAACATTGAAGATATTTTGGACAAATTGGGTAGGTCAATGTACTTCACTACTCTAGATTTGGCGAAAGGTTTCCACCAAATAGAAGTAGCTGAAGAGGATATCAAAAAAACCGCTTTTAGCACGAATAATGGCCATTTCGAATTTGTCAGGATGCCGTTTGGTCTCAAAAACGCTCCTGCCACTTTCCAAAGACTGATGAATTCTGTTTTAAAAGATTTCATTGGAAAAAGCTGTTATGTTTATTTGGATGACATTATTGTGTTTAGTACTAGTAAAGAGGAACACTTTGATGCTTTACATAAGATATTGCAAAGACTAAATAGTGCTAATCTGAAGATTCAATTAGACAAAAGCGAATTTATGAAACAGGAAACCGAGTTTTTGGGCCATATTGTAACGACTAACGGTATTAAGCCTAACCCTAACAAATTAGATGCCATCAATAAATTCCCGATCCCAAGAACACAAAAGGAAATAAAATCATTTTTAGGTCTTGTAGGATACTATCGTAAATTTATTAAGGATTTCGCGAAAATTGCGAAACCAATAACTAGTTGTTTAAAAAAAGGAAAACAAGTTGACATTAATAATACAGAATACAAAAATGCTTTTAATAATCTGAAACTATTAATTTCTACTGATCCTATATTAGCGTATCCTGATTATACAAAGAAGTTTATTTTGACCACCGATGCTAGTAATTTTGCACTTGGGGCTGTGCTTTCTCAGGACAACCACCCGGTTTGTTACGCCTCAAGAACGCTCAACGAACATGAGTGCAAATATTCCACTATAGAAAAAGAACTGCTTGCTATAGTGTGGGCAACAAAGTATTTTCGCCCTTATCTGTTCGGTCGAAAATTCACAATTAGAACTGATCATAAGCCTTTACAGTGGCTTCATAATTTAAGGGAGCCAAACTCCAAACTGCAAAGGTGGAAAATTAAATTGGAGGAATTCAATTTTGACATAGAGTATCTTTCGGGAAAAGAGAACAAGGTTGCAGATGCCCTATCACGAATTCATATCAACACAAATGATATAGAAAATGACGATACATGGTCAAATAATGCAACAATTCACTCTGCTAACGAAGACAATAGTGAATACATTCCAATATCTGAAGCTCCAATTAACCTTTATAAGACTCAATTAATTTTTAAAATAGAGCCAACTCCTAAAATTAAAACAGAAAAATTTTACGGAAGAACAAGAAAAACAATTTTTTATTCAAACCCTAACGAAGAATACTTTATTAACATTTTCAAGGAACATATTCCGTCCAAGGGAACTGTGGGTGTTATGTTTGATGATATAAACATTTACAACATATTTCAAAACACATACTTAAAACATTTCTCTAGAAATAAACTTTTAAAAATAAAAAAATGTTCTCTCTTGTTGGAGGACATTGTACATCGCACAGAGATTCAAGAATTTATTTTAGATCAACACCAAAAAACTAATCACCGTGGCATTAACGATGTCTATTTAAACTTAAAGCAAAGGTATTATTTCCCTAAAATGAGAGAGGAAATACAAAGAATAATTAATGATTGCCACATATGTAATAGTGCAAAATACGAAAGGAAGCCCCTCAAACTACCAGTTAAAATAACTGAAACACCCTGTAGGCCCTTACAAATAGTTCATATGGACATATGGTTTCAAAGCAAAGGGAAGCATTATCTAACCTTTATAGATAAATTCACGAAACATGCAAACGTTATCTCACTCAAGTCAAGGAACTGGAACGACTTAAAAAACGGTTTAATGCAATATATCGCTTCATTCGGAAAACCCGAAAAAATTGTTACGGATAGAGAAAAAGGATTTAACAGCTTAAATTTTAAAAATTATTTAGAGAACGAGGGAATCGATGTTCATTTTACTACACCCAACAATCACAGCAGTAACGCTGACATCGAGAGATTTCACAACACGTTAAACGAACACCTTAGAATTTTAGGAGTTATCGAAAAAGAACAGGGATTACCCTCAGGTGAGGACCCATTAGTAAAAAGTATGCGTGTGTACAATGATACGATTCATAGTTCGACCGGTAGAAGACCAATTGAATTCCTTAACGGAAAAATTCCCCCAGAGGAATACCCGGCTATTCATGATCGTCTCAAGAAATCTAAAGAAAAAAACATAAATTACCTAAACAAAGGGAGAAACCTCGGAAGGCCATCTGGGTACCTAAAATTAAATAGAGTAACTAAAATGCAGCCCTATTATAAAAAAGTCGAAGCGGTACCTTCTGGTGAAGATCACTATAAAATCAATAGGGAAACCCTTCCTCGTTACAACAACCAATTTAAAAAGAAGTATAAATTCCAAAGTTATTAAGATTTACTTTTTTTCTTTTTTACACAATTTCAACCGTTTAAAAGATGCATTTAATAGTATTATTCCCCACCACGTTACGAAACGAGGTTTGGTAATTTTGGTTGGAAGTGGTCTTCGATTTCTTACTGGAGTCATGGATAATGATGAACGTGAAGAAATAGAAGAACATTTTAGAGTCATAGACAATAACAATAAAAATGCTATAGAAAACTTAAACGCTCAAATATCAATCAACAAAGAAATTTCAGATCAAGTCGAAACAATAACTAAACATGTTAATTTAGTACTAAATAAAGATACTAATTTAGAACTAGATAGTAATTTTAATAAAGTAATAAGTTGTAACACAAAAATTTTTAAAAATGTAGAAAATAATAATATTCAGAAAAAAAAATCTCATCCCAATTGAGGATGAATGTGTTTCAAATTTATTAACCACAAATCTAATGACTTGCCATTATAAACAAAATTTAGCAGTAGAGATAAAACCAATATCCAGAAGTATTATTATAACAAAAAATCTAAAAGAAACTACTCTTTATAATAATTGTGGTCAGGAAAGTGATATAATGATACGAGCAAATAACTTAATAAAATTTACCAATTGTAAAATTTCTCTTGGAACTTTCCAACTAGAAAATTCCGAAGAAGAATATCATCATCGAATTTCACCATACGTAAATCGCAATATAACTGTAGCAAAAATTTCAAATCAGTTTCATGTAGATGATTTGTATTACACACAAATAAATAATACAAAGCACATCGAGGAATTGAAATTCAATCATCACAAAAGCTGGTACACGAATTTAATATTAGATTTAATCATAATTACAGTGTTATTCATTATTTGCCTTTTCGTTTTTGTAAAGTTTAAATTAATTTCACCAAAAATCGTAATACAACCGGGCGAGATTCGCCAGGAGTCGAATCTTAATGGCGGAGGTGTTATGTTAGCAATACAACACGCGTATCAATCTAATGGAAACTTACATATTTCACCCTTTCAATAATTTCGTAATTTCATTTTTAATTAAATTTCATTACCTTTTAATTTAACGTTATTCTTTTTATCAAAATCAAAATTTGCATTCATTATTTCCTTTTGTTTTTTTTATATGAAAGTTTCATGTTTCAAGCGAAAAGCCAAATGAACTTATTTTTTGCTTGAAACATTAGAACGTATGCACAAAGGTTAATGAATTTGAAACACCAATAAAAAATTATGAATTAAGTTTTAATTTTCAGATTTCGTAATAATAAGTAGGTCAATGGCAAACGTAATAATTGTTGTTGTAAAACGTTTGTTCTTTTATAAAATAATAAAAAATAAAAAAGTAAAAGTAATGATAAGAAATCAGTTCGTGTTAAAACTTAAGAAAGTTAACTTGTAGAATTTGTTAAGTAATTTAAAAAATGTTTATGTGAAATAAATTAACTAATTATAAATCAATGAATTAATAAATTGAACTTATTTTTAACTTATAAAATTTATGTGAAATAAATTAATTAATTACAAATCAATAAAGTAATAAATTAAACTTATTTGTAGAATTTGAATGAAACATTATAAATTAATAAAAAGAAGCTTGTGAAACTTTTGTGAACTTATTATAAATGAAGAAAACTTTAAATAAAATAAAATTCAAATAAAACTCTTGTGTATTTATTTTAAACAAGAAAAATTAAAATAAAATTATATATTTTTACATACATAAATTATTATTTTGTTTTTGACTAAACCTTTTCTTTATTTGAAAAATTCATTTTTGTAAGTTTACTCCCATGATTTAATAATTATGCGTTTAAAATTTATTTCTAGATATTCTACAGTTTTGAATATTATTAAATTCATATAGAAAGCTTAAAAAATTACTCAGGAAGCTTTAAAAAAAATATACATACATACATATTTATGTACTTAAAATTTTTGCGAATTTTTCCAAACTATTATAAGAATATTTTTTTGGAAATTTTCTTTAAACTTTTATAATAACATTTATATGTTATATATTAAAAAAAAATAAAACACAAAATTTAAACAAAATAAAAAAAAAAATTTTTAAAATAATCCAAAAAAATAAAAACACGACAACATCCAGGCAAGCATTGATCCAATAACCTCCTGGCTACGAGACTACCACGCTAACCATCAGGCTACGTAGTACCTTGATTTTCCCTTTATAATTCTATATTTTATTCATATTTCGTATAACTCTTCATAAACCATCCTATTTTACATTATATATATATAGCTACTTCTCAGGTGGTAAAAAGTACGGGTACTTCTAGAAGGGCTAGAGACATGGGACAAAAGGCATTAGGTAGAGTTTTGCCTCTAGGGTACCAGAAAAATCTGACATTGGAACTTTTTAGCCCCGAATTAGCTCTATTTTAAGATTTTCTGAACAAGTTTTTGTATAACAAAAGCACGTTTTTCTTTTATACTTTTTATAATTAGAAACACAAACCAAGAAATAAATGATACGTTTTACGTTATTTTTATTATTAGAAACACAAACCGAGAAATAAATAATATTTGAAAATATAATGATCTCACATATTTTTGTTGCGGATAAACGAATTAATCTTAACGTAAATAAATGTCAGCTTTTATCAGACATCAGATGTTTTGTGACATCTGAATATTAATATTTCATTTGTTATTGTTTTGAACATTACGTTTCGTCAGCAAGCTTTAAAAAAATATATGTACATACCGAATATATGTATGTACGTATGTAGTTAGAATTTTATTTTTATTGTTCCAAACGGAAAACTGTAAAATGCTAAATTTTAATACATTTATATATACATACATACATTTGAATAAAATTATTATTTTGTTTTTGCCTAAACCTTTTCTTTATTTAAAAAAATTACATTCATATGTACATATATATATTTGAATACAATTATTATTTTATTTTAACCTAAACCTTTTCTTTATTTGAGAAATTTATTTCTATATGTTCACCCGCAGTTTTAAAAAAACTAGGTATACATTCATAATAACGTGTGTTTGTGTTAATAATTTTATTTCTAATTTTTCCAACAGCAAAATTTCAAAATTTTCGATTCTAATGCATTCATATGTACATACGTTCATATGTTGGAACGAAAAATTTTAAAATCTTCAATTCTAATCCATTCATATATACATACATACACACATTTATTCATATATACATACATACATATATTTTTACATACATAAATTATTATTTTGTTTTTGTTTCTTTTTTAATTTTCGATTCTAATACATTCATATGTACATACGTTCATATGTTGGAACGAAAAATTTCAAAATCTTCAATTCTAATCCATTCATATATACATACACACATATATTCATACATACATACATACATATATATGAATAAAATTATTATTTTGTTTTTGACTAAACCTTTTCTTTATTTGAAAAATTAATTTTTGTATGTTTACTCCCATGATTTAATAATTATGCGTTTAAAATTTATTTCTATATATTCTACAGTTTTGAATATTTTTAAATTCATATAGAAAGCTTAAAAAAAATTACTCAGGAAGCTAAAAAAAAAAAAATAATAAAAAATATACATACATACATATTTATGTACTTAAAATTTTTGCGAATTTTTCCATACTATTATAAGAATATTTTTTTGGAAATTTTCTTTAAACTTTTATATAACATTTATCTGTTATATATTAAAAAAAAATAAAATACAAAATTTAAACAAAATAAAAAAAAAAAATTTTAAAATAATCCAAAAAAAGAAAAATACAACATCCAGGCAAGCATTGATCCAATAACCTCCTGGCTACGAGACTACCACGCTAACCATCAGGCTACGTAGTACCTTGATTTTCCCTTTATAATTCTATATTTTATTCATATTTCGTATAACTCTTCATAAACCATCCTATTTTACATTATATATATATAGCTACTTCTCAGGTGGTAAAAAGTACGGGTACTTCTAGAAGGGCTAGAGACATGGGACAAAAGGCATTAGGTAGAGTTTTGCCTCTAGGGTACCAGAAAAATCTGACATTGGAACTTTTTAGCCCCGAATTAGCTCTATTTTAAGATTTTCTGAACAAATTTTTGTATAACAAAAGCACGTTTTTCTTTTATACTTTTTATAATTAGAAACACAAACCAAGAAATAAATGATACGTTTTACGTTATTTTTATTATTAGAAACACAAACCGAGAAATAAATTATATTTGAAAATATAATGATCTCACATATTTTTGTTGCGGATAAACGAATTAATCTTAACGTAAATAAATGTCAGCTTTTATCAGACATCAGATGTTTTGTGACATCTGAATATTAATATTTCATTTGTTATTGTTTTGAACATTACGTTTCGTCAGCAAGCTTTAAAAAAATATATGTACATACAGAATATATGTATGTACGTATGTAGTTAGAATTTTATTTTTATTGTTCCAAACGAAAAACTGTAAAATGCTAAATTTTAATACATTTATATATACATACATATATTTGAATAAAATTATTATTTTGTTTTTGCCTAAACCTTTTCTTTATTTAAAAAAATTACATTCATGTGTACATATATATATTTGAATACAATTATTATTTTATTTTAACCTAAACCTTTTCTTTATTTGAGAAATTTATTTCTATATGTTCACCCGCAGTTTTAAAAAAACTAGGTATACATTCATAATAACGTGTGTTTGTGTTAATAATTTTATTTCTAATTTTTCCAACAGCAAAATTTCAAAATTTTCGATTTTAATACATTCATATGTATACATACGTTCATATGTTGGAACGAAAAATTTTAAAATCTTCAATTCTAATCCATTCATATATACATACATACACACATGTATTCATATATACATTCATACATATATTTTTACATACATAAATTATTATTTTGTTTTTGTTTCTTTTTTAATTTTCGATTCTAATACATTCATATGTACATACGTTCACATGTTGGAACGAAAAATTTCAAAATCTTCAATTCTAATCCATTCATATATACATACACACATATATTCATATATTCATACATACATATATTTTTACATACATAAATTATTATTTTGTTTTTGACTAAACCTTTTCTTTATTTGAAAAATTAATTTTTGTATGTTTACTCCCATGATTTAATAAGTATGCGTTTAAAATTTATTTCTATATATTCTACAGTTTTGAATATTATTAAATTCATATAGAAAGCTTAAAAAAAATTACTCAGGAAGCTTTAAAAAAAATATACATACATACATATTTATGTACTTAAAATTTTTGCGAATTTTTCCAAACTATTATAAGAATATTTTTTTGGAAATTTTCTTTAAACTTTCATAATAACATTTATCTGTTATATATTAAAAAAAAATAAAACACAAAATTTAAATAAAATAAAAAAAAAATTTTTAAAATAATCCAAAAAAATAAAAACACGACAACATCCAGGCAAGCATTGATCCAATAACCTTCTAACTATGAGACTACCACGCTAACCACTAGGCTACGCAGTACCTTGAATTTTCCTTTATAATTCTATATTTCATTCATATTTCGTATAACTCTTCAAAAACCATCCTATTTTACATTATATATATATAGCTACTTCTCAGGTGGTAAAAAGTACGGGTACTTCTAGAAGGGCTAGAGACAAGGGACAAAAGGCATTAGATAGAGTTTTGCCTCTATGGTCCCAGAAAGATCTGATATTAGAACTTTTTAGCCCCGAAATAGCTCTATTTTAAGATTTTCTGAAAAAATTTTTGTATAACAAAAGCACGTTTTTCTTTTATACTTTTTATAATTAGCAACATAAACCAAGAAATAAATGATACGTTTTACGTTATTCTTATTATTCGAAACACAAACCGAGAAATAAATAATTTTTGAAAATATAATGATCTCACATATTTTTGGTTCGGATAATCGAATTAATCTTAACGTAAATAAATGTCAGCTTTTATCAGACATCAGATGTTTTGTGACATCTGAATATTAATATTTCATTTGTTATTTTTTTGAACATTACGTTTCGTCAGCAAGCTTTAAAAAAATATACATACAGAATATAATGTACGTATGTAGTTAGAATTTTATTTTTATTGTTCCAAACGGAAAACTGTAAAATGCTAAATTTTAATACATTATATATATATAGCTACTTCTCAGGTGGTAAAAAGTACGGGTACTTCTAGAAGGGCTAGAGACATGGGACAAAAGGCAATAGGTAGAGTTTTGCCTCTAGGGTACCAGAAAAATCTGATATTGGAACTTTTTAGCCCCGAAATAGCTCTATTTTAAGATTTTCTGAAAAAATTTTTGTATAACAAAAGCACGTTTTTCTTTTATACCTTTTTTAATTAGAAACACAAACCAAGAAATAAATGATACGTTTTACGTTATTTTTATTATTAGAAACACAAACCGAGAAATAAATAATATTTGAAAATATAATGATCTCACATATTTTTGTTGCGGATAAACGAATTAATCTTAACGTAAATAAATGTCAGCTTTTATCAGACATCAGATGTTTTGTGACATCTGAATATTAATATTTCATTTGTTATTGTTTTGAACATTACGTTTCGTCAGCAAGCTTTAAAAAAATATATGTACATACAGAATATATGTATGTACGTATGTAGTTAGAATTTTATTTTTATTGTTCCAAACGAAAAACTGTAAAATGCTAAATTTTAATACATTTATATATACATACATATATTTGAATAAAATTATTATTTTGTTTTTGCCTAAACCTTTTCTTTATTTAAAAAAATTACATTCATGTGTACATATATATATTTGAATACAATTATTATTTTATTTTAACCTAAACCTTTTCTTTATTTGAGAAATTTATTTCTATATGTTCACCCGCAGTTTTAAAAAAACTAGGTATACATTCATAATAACGTGTGTTTGTGTTAATAATTTTATTTCTAATTTTTCCAACAGCAAAATTTCAAAATTTTCGATTCTAATACATTCATATGTATACATACGTTCATATGTTGGAACGAAAAATTTTAAAATCTTCAATTCTAATCCATTCATATATACATACATACACACATGTATTCATATATACATACATACATATATTTTTACATACATAAATTATTATTTTGTTTTTGTTTCTTTTTTAATTTTCGATTCTAATACATTCATATGTACATACGTTCACATGTTGGAACGAAAAATTTCAAAATCTTCAATTCTAATCCATTCATATATACATACACACATATATTCATATCTTCATACATACATATATTTTTACATACATAAATTATTATTTTGTTTTTGACTAAACCTTTTCTTTATTTGAAAAATTAATTTTTGTATGTTTACTCCCATGATTTAATAAGTATGCGTTTAAAATTTATTTCTATATATTCTACAGTTTTGAATATTATTAAATTCATATAGAAAGCTTAAAAAAAATTACTCAGGAAGCTTTAAAAAAAATATACATACATACATATTTATGTACTTAAAATTTTTGCGAATTTTTCCAAACTATTACAAGAATATTTTTTTGGAAATTTTCTTTAAACATTTATAATAACATTTATATGTTATATATTAAAAAAAAATAAAACACAAAATTTAAACAAAATAAAAAAAAAAATTTTTAAAATAATCCAAAAAAATAAAAACACGACAACATCCAGGCAAGCATTGATCCAATAACCTTCTAACTATGAGACTACCACGCTAACCACTAGGCTACGCAGTACCTTGAATTTTCCTTTATAATTCTATATTTCATTCATATTTCGTATAACTCTTCAAAAACCATCCTATTTTACATTATATATATATAGCTACTTCTCAGGTGGTAAAAAGTACGGGTACTTCTAGAAGGGCTAGAGACAAGGGACAAAAGGCATTAGATAGAGTTTTGCCTCTATGGTCCCAGAAAAATCTGATATTAGAACTTTTTAGCCCCGAAATAGCTCTATTTTAAGATTTTCTGAAAAAATTTTTGTATAACAAAAGCACGTTTTTCTTTTATACTTTTTATAATTAGCAACATAAACCAAGAAATAAATGATACGTTTTACGTTATTCTTATTATTCGAAACACAAACCGAGAAATAAATAATTTTTGAAAATATAATGATCTCACATATTTTTGGTTCGGATAATCGAATTAATCTTAACGTAAATAAATGTCAGCTTTTATCAGACATCAGATGTTTTGTGACATCTGAATATTAATATTTCATTTGTTATTGTTTTGAACATTACGTTTCGTCAGCAAGCTTTAAAAAAATATACATACAGAATATAATGTACGTATGTAGTTAGAATTTTATTTTTATTGTTCCAAACGGAAAACTGTAAAATGCTAAATTTTAATACATTATATATATATAGCTACTTCTCAGGTGGTAAAAAGTACGGGTACTTCTAGAAGGGCTAGAGACATGGGACAAAAGGCATTAGGTAGAGTTTTGCCTCTAGGGTACCAGAAAAATCTGATATTGGAACTTTTTAGCCCCGAAATAGCTCTATTTTAAGATTTTCTGAAAAAATTTTTGTATAACAAAAGCACGTTTTTCTTTTATAGCTTTTTTAATTAGAAACACAAACCAAGAAATAAATGATACGTTTTACGTTATTTTTATTATTAGAAACACAAACCGAGAAATAAATTATATTTGAAAATATAATGATCTCACATATTTTTGTTGCGGATAAACGAATTAATCTTAACGTAAATAAATGTCAGCTTTTATCAGACATCAGATGTTTTGTGACATCTGAATATTAATATTTCATTTGTTATTGTTTTGAACATTACGTTTCGTCAGCAAGCTTTAAAAAAATATATGTATATACAGAATATATGTATGTACGTATGTAGTTAGAATTTTATTTTTATTGTTCCAAACGGAAAACTGTAAAATGCTAAATTTTAATACATTATATATATATAGCTACTTCTCAGGTGGTAAAAAGTACGGGTACTTCTAGAAGGGCTAGAGACATGGGACAAAAGGCATTAGGTAGAGTTTTGCCTCTAGGGTACCAGAAAAATCTGACATTGGAACTTTTTAGCCCCGAAATAGCTCTATTTTAAGATTTTCTGAAAAAATTTTTGTATAACAAAAGCACGTTTTTCTTTTATACTTTTTATAATTAGAAACACAAACCAAGAAATAAATGATACGTTTTACGTTATTATTAGAAACACAAACCGAGAAATAAATAATATTTGAAAATATAATGATCTCACATATTTTTGGTTCGGAAAATGCAAATAATTTTAACGTAAATAAATGTCAGCTATTCTCAAAGACCTCATATGTTTTGTGGCATCTGAATAATAATACTTCATTTGTTGTTTTTTTCAATATTATGTTTCGTCACCAAGCTTTAAAAAAACATAAATGCAGAATATAATATATGCACGTATGTAGTTAAAATTTTATTTTTATTGTTCCAAGCGAAAAACTGTAAAATGCTAAATTTTAAAACATTCATATGTACATACATATATTTGAATAAAATTATTATTTTGTTTTTGCCTAAACGTTTTCTTTATTTGAAAAATTTATTTCTATATGTTCACCCGCAGTTTTAAACAAGTAAAAACGTTTCAGTCGGTATGAACCGATTGAATTATACCCTGCACCTTTCATTGTTGTATAGCAATTACTCAAACCTGTGAAATCATTCTATAGAAACTTCACGGATATGTCTGACCTATAACTGAACACACAACTACCAAGTTTCATGAATCTGACTTTATTTTTTTTCCAAATATTTAAAATTAGCTTTTGGAGTTGTATGGCAGGTACCCGAACCTGCCAAGCAATTCCAATAAAACTTCGCTAATATATTTGATCTATAATTGGACACACAACTGCCAAGTTTCATGAATCTAGCTTTATTACTTTTCCAAATATTTAAAATAAGCTTTTGGACTTGTATGGGAGCCATTCGAACTTGTCAAGCAATTCCATCAAAAGTTCAGAAATATCTTTGACCTATATTTGGATACACAACTGCCAAGTTTCATGAATTTGACTTTATTATTTTTCCAAATATTTAAAATTAGCTTTTGGAGTTGTATGGCAGGTACCCGAACCTGCCAAGCAATTTCACTAAAATTTCGCTATTATATCTGATCTATAATTGGACACACAACTGCCAAGTTTAATGAATCTAGCTTTATTACTTTTCCAAATATTTAAAATAAGCTTTTGGACTTGTATGGGAGCTACTCGAACCTGTCAAGTAATTCTACAAAAACTTCAGAAATATCTTTCACCTATAATTGGACACACGACTGCCAAGTTTCATGAATCTAGCTTTATTACTTTTCCAAATATTTAAAATAAGCTTTTGGACTTGTATGGGAGCTACTCGAACCTGTCAAGCAATTCTACAAAAACTTCAGAAATATCTTTCACCTATAATTGGACACACGACTGCCAAGTTTGATGAATCTGACTTTATTATTTTGCCGATTATAAAAAATTTGCTTTTGGAGTTGTATGGCTGCCACCCGAACCGCTGCAGCTATCTCATTAAAATTTTTAGAGCATATGTAGAATATAATTGGACACATGTACACAAAATTTTATATTTGTACCTTTATTAGTTTTTGAAATAATTAAAATAAACTCTTTGAGTTATATGGCAGCTACCCGAACCCGTTGTCCGAATTGGTCCAATAACAATAGGGTTCGTTCTTGGCACAAAAGAAGCAACTTGTGAAAGTTTGGTGTCGATTGCATTATTCGTTTTTGAGTTATAGTGCGATCGGACGGACGGACGGACGAATGGACGGACGGACGGACATGTCTAAATCAACGCAGAATTTTACGCTGAGCAAGAATATATATATTATATGTCCATACCGCAGGTGACTCCTTCAAGTATTTACAAACTCCATACCAAAGTTAATATACCCTTCACGAAGTATACCAGGGTATAAAAAATAGGCATAAATTCATAGTTACGCATGTTTGTGCTTAAAATTTTACTTCTAATTTTTTGAGCAAAAAATTTTAAAATGTTCAATTCTAATATATTCATGTACATACATATATTTGAATAAAAATATTATTTTATTTATGCC
The DNA here is from genome assembly GCF_029603195.1 of Condylostylus longicornis. Lineage (NCBI taxonomy): Eukaryota > Metazoa > Arthropoda > Insecta > Diptera > Dolichopodidae > Condylostylus > Condylostylus longicornis. Next base: position 84,084 of record NW_026578209.1, read on the forward strand.
TAAACCTTTTCTTTATTTGAAAAATTTGTGATTTAATAATTATGTGTTTCTATATGCCAAACCACAGTTTTGAATATTATTCAATTCATAAAGAAAGCTTAAAAAAAATTAGTTACGAAGCTTTAAAAAAAATTTACGTACATATTTATGTACTTAACTATTATAACAATATTTTTTTGGAAATTTTCTTTAAACTTTTATAATAATATTTACCTGTTATATATTAAAAAAAAAATAAAACAAAAAATTTAAAAAGAAAAAAAAATTTTTTAAATAATCCAAAAAAAGAAAAATACAACAACATCCCAGGCAAGCATCGATCTAATAACCTTCTGGTTATGAGACTACCAAACCACCCACCAGGCTACGTAGTACCTTGAATTTCCCTTTATAATTCTATATTTTATTCATATTTTGTATAACTCTTCAAAAACCATCCTATTTTACATTATATATATAGCTACATCTCAGGTGGCAAAAAGTACGGATACTTCTAGAAGGGCTAGAAACATGTGACAAAAAGGCATTAGATAGGGTTTTGCCTTTAGGGTCCCAGAAAAATCTGACATTGGAACTTTTTAGCCCCGAAACAGCTATATGTTCACCCGCAGTTTTAAAAAAATAGGTATACATTCATAGTTACGCATGTTTGTGCTTAAAATTTTACTTGTAATTTTTTGAGCAAAAAATTTTAAAATGTTCAATTCTAATATATTCATGTACATACATATATTTGAATAAAAATATTATTTTATTTATGCCTAAACCTTATCTTTATTTGAAAAATTTATGATTTAATAATTATGTGTTTCTATATGCCAAACCACAGTTTTGAATATTATTCAATTCATAAAGAAAGCTTAAAAAAAATTAGTTACGAAGCTTTAAAAAATTTACGTACATACATATTTATGTACTTAACTATTATAACAATATTTTTTTGGAAATTTTCTTTAAACTTTTATAATAATATTTACCTGTTATATATTAAAAAAAAAATAAAACAAAAAATTTAAAACGAAAAAAAAATTTTTTAAATAATCCAAAAAAAGGAAAATACATCAACATCCCAGGCAAGCATCGATCTAATAACCTTCTGGTTATGAGACTACCACGCTACCCACCAGGCTACGTAGTACCTTGAATTTCCCTTTATAATTCTATATTTTATTCATATTTTGTATAACTCTTCAAAAACCATCCTATTTTACATTATATATATATATATAGCTACATCTCAGGTGTCAAAAAGTACGGGTACCTCTAGAAGGGCTAGAGACATGGGTCAAAAGGCATTAGATAGGGTTTTACCTCCTGGGTCCCAGAAAAAGCCTTAATTCCACCCGCCCTCCCCTTTCACCCCCTCCCAAGATGCTTTGTAACCGTTTTTTACAAAATGGTATTACATATGGTAGGGGTAATTTTTTATTTACTTTTGGTTGTATAAATATTGTATGCAAACTCATATTTGGAAGTGTGAGTTATAACAAAAAGTGATCACTTTCTTAAGAAAACTGTAAAGTTTTAATAAAATCTACACTGTTTTATAATAAGTATGTACGTACGCATTTAGTTATGTATTCTTTTCGTGATCTGCTGCAAAATGTTTTAAGAAACAAAACATATACATTAAACTTCTTGACAATATATTTTTTGGGCAAAATTTTATAAGAAAATGTTATTCTATTGCATTAAACTTTTTACAAATAGGGTATTTTCAAAAAAATATTTAGAACGGAAACTCGTTGATATTGATTTGTAAGGGTGAAGCTTTTTTAATTTTAATTTAAAAAAAATAAAATTATCAATAAAAAAATGTTCATCTAGCAAATCGCATTTTTCAGGGTTCGAACTTGGGACATTTTGCATAGAAATCGTATGCTATACGCATTACACCGTATGTTATACACGTTAGAATTATTGTTAACTCATTCTATTAACATTCTAACAGTTATTTATCGCTTAAAATGCTTAAAAAGTGTAAAATGTACTTTACGATTTTTTGCGACATAACTCAAAGCGAGGTTCTAAAATAAATTACTCAAAAGGTATGAAATCTTAAAAGAACTAATTATTTGTTTAATTATGTATTTTTTGGTAATTATTTTTAGAACTTTTCTTATTTTAAGTTTTATCTTATTATTTATTAGAAAAAAACATATCTATATGAATATTACGGGTGTGTTTTTGAAAAAATAAAGTAAACTTAAAATATCTCAGCCATAAGATGGAACACAATTTCAAAACTACAGGCATAATACTTGCAAGGCTTGCAGTGCAAGCACACACGACTAGTTATAATAAGATAATTAAATATTTAGTTATCTAACTATATGCACAATATCATATTTTGAATAGTTTTGTTAGTTATTTATTAAAAATCTAAAACAATTTTACTTATGATGAAGCCAATGAAAAAAATTCTTGTATTTAGTAACGTACACAAATTATAATCAATAAAAAGAAGTAGCATACACAAAGAGAAAACAAAAAAAAAAACATGACAAAAAAAGAAACGAAAAAAAAGTGTTTTCTCAATGCTCACACATATTATGTTATGTATTTCATATTTGGAAAATCGTATTGTATAAAGTGTATACAAATTTTCGTCACAAATTGGATAGGTCTGCTATCCAGCAAAAGCCATTATATATATATATACAGTGGAACTTCTATATCACGAATTCTTTAAATGTCGGAAAAAAGTTCGAAGTAGGGAAACTTCGAGATAGAGAGGATAAATAAATAATACTGGTTTTTGCTTATATATTTGATTAAGATATTATGATTAATTAAGCTCTTAATCATAAAAAACATAAAAAATAAAAAATTTTAATCCAATGATAAATAAAATAGATATTTACATTGTATGTTATTTACATATGCCGTTTTTAATAATGTAGTATTTACATATTTAACTTAAATGTTTTACATTAATATGATTATAATCATGCAGTATGTGCATGTTAGGTATTTTTATTTATAAAGAAAAAATCTAATACTTTTGTTTGATGTTTTTGTTTTATCAATTTTTGTTCGAAAAATGTTTCAAATTCATCCAAATATTTAAAAAAATTATATGGTGTATTACTTTAGGTTAAACACGAATTATTGATAGTTTTTAACGCCTCCTGAATTGAAGACGGAGTAGGTTTTATAATATTATGAGCGTCTTCATCGTTAAGCATCATCATCCTCGTCATCACTATCAGTATCAATATAATATGTATTGTATTTTAAACATACAAAGTTGTATTTTAAACATAAATCTTTTTGTTTAACACCACTTTCAACATCGTTAATTAAGTTAATCTTTTGTTTAATGGTTCAACACTTTAATTTTCTTGCTGGCATTTTTCATCAGTTTAACAATTCAAAACCTCTCAAAATTAAAAAAAATTGGTATAAAATGAGAGTTCACCTATATTATACATATATGTTACAAAAAATTTACAGCTATTTTTATTAACTTTTATTTCACTCTATAGCAAAAATTATATCACACGCATACATAAATATAGCAAGTTCGTTTTCTTTTTGTTTTACTTCGAAAAAAAATATTATTTATTTTTGTTTTAGTCAAGATGGCACAAAACAGTTTGAGATAGAGAAAAGTTCGAGTTAGAGAGACCTTCGAGTTAAAGAGACTAAAATATATGAAAATATATTTCAAAATGCTAAGTAAGCATAAATAGTTCGTGTTAAAGAGAAGTTCGCCTTATAGAGAGACGTGATAGAGAAGTTTGACTGTAGCTACTTCTCAGATGTCGAAAATTACGGGTACTTCTGTAAGGGATAGAGACATGGAATAAAAGGCATTAGATAGGGTTGTCACAAAATTTGTCATTGGAACATTTTAACTCCGAAATAGCCCTTTCATCAAAGACATCAGGTGTTTTGTGGCATCCGAATATTAATGCTTCATTTGTTATTGTTTTGAATAAAATGTTTCGTCAGCAAGCCTTAAAAAAATATACATACACAATTACGTATGAACTTAAAATTTCATTTCTTATTGTTCGAGCGAAAAACTGTAAAATGTTAAATTCTATTACATACTTACATATAATGTACATACATATGTATATTAGAATAAAATTATTATTTTGTTGATGATTCTATAATTATTATTGTTTAAAATTTATTTCTTTAAGTTTGACCACATTTTGTAATATATTCAATTCATATAGGAAGCTTAAAAAAAATCGTAAGGAAGCTTTAAAAAAATGTAGATACTTATATATGCTTATGTATGTGCGAAAATTTTTGCGAATTTTTCCAAACTATTATAATAATATTCTTTTTTTAAAATTCTCGTAAACTTTTATAACAATAACGCATTTATCTCTCATATATTAAAAATTATAAAACAAAAAAATTTAAACAAAATAAAACAACAAATTTCGATCTAATCACTTTCTGATTATCATTAACTTTCTACCAGCAAGCATCGATCTAATAAGCTTCTGGTTATCAGACTACCACGCTACCCATCAAGCTACGTACTACCTTGAATTTACCGTTTTAATTCTTTATTTTATTCATATTTCGTATAACACTTAAAAACCACACTATTTTACGTTATACATATATGTATGTAGCTACTTCTCAGGTGTGAAAAAGTGCTGATACTTTTAGAAGGGCAGGAGTAATTATTTTTTTAAAATTGAAACTTTTTTAATTTCAATTTAAATAAGAACATTTATTATAAAAAAATTATCATTAAAAAAAAAAGTTTATTTGACGAATTTGTAGCGAATTATTTTATGCGTATAAAGCCCCATCGTAACGGTATCACTCCCATCTCCTATCTGTCCGACGTTCACTTAAAATGCCTATTGTCAACAGTAAATTAAGATTCTAAAATAAATTACTCAAAAAATATTAGATCCAAAAGGAGCTAATCATATGTTTAATTATCTATTTTTTTGTAAATATTTTTAATAACTTTTCTTATTTTAAATTTTATGTTATTATTAATTAGGAAGAAAAACATTTCTATATGTATATGACGGGAGTGTTTTTGAAGAAAAAAGAAGTAAACTTAAAATATCTCACACACATAATATAGCATAATTTCAAAACTACAGAGATAATACTTGCAAGGCTTGCAATGCAAGCACATATATGACTGGTTATAGATATATTATTTATTCTTAACTTTATACCTGTTATTGTTATTATAATGTTGTTTGAAATTTTCTTCAAACTAAATAAAATCAACAAAGAAATTTAATTCGTGAATGATTCGTATGCAAGTTATACTCAAAGATGAGAACGGACTGAACCTTTTTTACTTTTTAGCGGCCGCATTGCATACAATAAAGGACGTCATGTGATGGCACCAAATTTCGGATATCGAGTTTTAGGGGGAAAAGCACTTCTCAATAAGCAAGCCTAAATAAACTATTTTTGGAGAGATGTCGGTCTATCGGCCTAATTGTCTACGTATGCATCTCAAGATTTTCTAAACTGATTTTGATGAAATTTTTTATGTGAGTTTCCTTTGGCTATAACACGGATTGATTAACTTTTCAGATAAATCACACCTCGGGAATCTATAAATTTTTTGGAAAGATTAGAACTCGAAACCGAACTGGGGATTGATTTTGCATTTTTTACCATATACAGAACGGATTACTGGAATTTCTTGAAATTTGACATTGAAGTTCCCGTTATTATCGAAACTATCGCTGAAACAAAGCGAAGTTCTACTAATAACCAATTTTACACTTTCCTACGTATTAATGTTTCCGTAACTGAAAGTTTGATGACTTCGTTAAAATTAAGAGGAAGGGTTCAAAAAGCATTTTCATAATCATTGCGGATGTACATTTCATAAGAAATATACATTGGGGTCGGATATGTGCTTTTCACATCAGATTTTTTTGTTGTTGCTTTTGCTCATTAACCTAAATAGCCTAAAAAGTTTAACAAAATTTTCCTCAAAAAACACCATTCAGAAAAAAAAGAAAACATACATCTCATGTGTAATATATTAATAAAATGCATTATTTGTCTAACGGTCAAACACTAACATACGGTCAAAATTACAAATGCAAAATTTTCTAACATTTCAAATAAGGAAATACAGGGTGGTACGGTCTAAGTATTAAAGCTGAAAAAATCGTATGGGTTTGGAGAGGAATATGGACACACTGGACGCTGTTAGAGCAAGAACAAAGTTTTATTCTGAAACTTTTTTGTAATTACATAAAATATCACATTGCTGCAAAACGCCACGCGTGCAATGAAAACAAAGTTGTAAAAGCTAATGTAGCGTATCAAGGAAAAATGGCGGTTTTTTGGGATATTTACCATCTTTTTAAATCTTCAGTTTTTCAATTCAAAATTGTGTGTTTGAGCAGCTATTACTTGAATGCATAAATCTTTCATCCATCATCGGTATACTGTTATGTATAACATACAATTTTTTTATGTGATTTTAATATTTTGAGATGTAAAATTCAAGACTATTTCAAATCAACTACAACAACTTCAGTCGGGTCAGTAAATAAATATTAATTACTATATTATACGAGATTTAATTTTAAATTTTAACAATCAAAACTAAATAAATTCACTTATCTACTTTTAAATGTTTTTAAACGTGCACTTTTAGTAGCTTCCATAAAAGCTTATTTTAAATATTTGGAAAAACAATAAAGTCAGATTCATGAAACTTGACAGTCGTGTGTCCAATTATAGATCAGATGTATTAGTGAAGTTTTAGCGGAATTTCTTGACAAGTTCGGGTACCTGCCATACAACTCCAAAAGCTAATTTTAAATATTTGGAAATATAATAAAGTTAGATGAAACTTGGCAGTTTTGTGTCGAGTTATAGGTCAGATATATTTCTGAAGTTTTAGTGGAATTGCTTGACAGGTTCGAGTAGCTCCCATACAAGTCCAAAAGCTTATTTTAAATATTTGGAAAAGTAATAAAGCTAGATTGATGAAACTTGGCAGTCGTGTGTCCAATTATAGGTGAAAGATATTTCTGAAGTTTTTGTAGAATTACTTGACAGGTTCGAGTAGCTCCCATACAAGTCCAAAAGCTTATTTTAAATATTTGGAAAAGTAATAAAGCTAGATTCATGAAACTTGGCAGTTGTGTGTCCAATTATAGATCAGATATAATAGCGAAATTTTAGTGAAATTGCTTGGCAGGTTCGGGTACCTGCCATACAACTCCAAAAGCTAATTTTAAATATTTGGAAAAATAATAAAGTGGATTCATGAAAGTTGGCAGTTGTGTGTCCAGTTATAGATCAGACATATCCGTGAAGTATCAATAGAATGGTTTCACAGGTTCGAGTAATTGCTATACAACAAAGAAAGGTGCAGGGTGTAATTCAATCGGTTTATAACAACTGAAGCGTTTTTACTTGTTTTCAACTTGAAACGAAACTGTAAAAAACTAGAATACATTTTCATTTCAAAAGTGTATAACATTACATATCTATATTTCAATGCCTTCTTAGAAAATTATATGATCTCGAAAAGTAAATAACTGTTTTTGGAACGATTGGCTAGTTATAATGTTCTTCAAGGGCTTTTTCTCAAAACTACTGAAAAAATAATTTTTTTTGTTGCATTAGAAATTAGTTTTTTTTTTGTTGCATTAGGCTTAAAATTTTAAGCAATACTGCTGATAACATATGTTGACAGAAAACCCTAGATATTTGCATTCAAATTTTATGTGTCTAGTAAGTCTTTTAATCACAGCAGTTAGAACATCAAATATGAAACACAAAGAAAGTTTTGAACGGCGGAATTCAACACTAATCATATTAAGGAATTGAAACCTGATTTTATAGGAAGGAATTTCGAGAAAGGAGCTTTAGTTATTAGTTTATTTATTTATTCATGTTTAGCTCAAACATTTTATAAAAATTGAAATTTATAGAACACAAATATTTACATTTTTTTAGATTATGACAAATAATTATTGACTTAAACATTAATTAAAAAAATTATACAATATTAAAACTTATTCGTATTAATGATCCATTAAATCAAATAAACAATAAAAACCTAAACCAAAAATTTTTTAAAATAAAAAGAGGCTATACTCCTATGAAACGGAAAGATCAGGGGAGTTTGTGTTTATAAGGTGGAAGAATGATGGGGTCTTCCCAAGGAAGAATTCATAGTGCGAACCCAAAAAAATTTTTTGAACAGACTCAATCCTGCTAATATGTATATTGTAATAGGTTGATCATACTTGCGAAGCATATTGCAGATGAGGACGGAAAACGCACGAGTAGAGCGAATTCAAGACATAAGGATCATTAAACTCTCTTGAATAGCGCCTAGTGAAACCCAACATTGAGCTTGATTTGCATATGATATGGTTGTAGTGTTTTTTGAATGATAACTTGTTGTCGAAGCAAACAGCTAGATCCACAATTAAATCGACTCGACTAAGAACTTGGCCATATAAAATATAGTTTGTTAAAAATGGCCGTCTTTGCCTAGAGTAGCACATTTGTGCACATTTATTTACATTGCTTTTTATGTTATCACTTGAACACCATTCGTTAAAGCGTCATCTTGAAGATGATCTTAACCGCTTAACATCGCATAATTTGCAGAGATTATTTTTTTTTTAATTTTCATGTCAGCAGCATATATTGATACCTCACTGTGCGTTGAAATGGAAGCAACGCCATTAACTGAAATTATAAACAGCATTACACCTAAGTGGCTACATGGGGGACACCAGAATAAGCCGAAAGAACTGAAAAAACTGCTGAATGAAAGAGGACTCTGAAGGTTCTATCAGTGAGGTATGATTTTACTCACGATAAGAATTTATCAGGGAATCCTAAGAGTGTATATTTCAAAATAATTTCACCAAATATGTGGTGAAATGTCAAAGGCTAAAGTCTGTGTAAATTATGTCCGTCCAGTTTCCATATTATTTGAGAAAACTCTTGTCGCTTGAACCAGGTTCATCACAATAGATTTCTTTTAAAATCAATGTTGACACCCACCAATGAATGGTAATAAACATTGTTATAAATTATCAACTCAAAAGCCTTGGGAACTACCGAAAAATTCCCGAAGAATAAGAATTATAGGGTTAAAATCGGCGCCAAAGAAGAGCAGCGCCTGTTTAAAATAATATCAGAAACTCCACCTGGTCTTGGAGAAGGATTATGTTCCAAATTAGAAGGATATTTTTTAACCGCAGAAGAATTTGTGACAAAATTTGTAAAGGTAGTTTTAGGATAGTTATTAATGTGCCGAAAATCTTCAACATTTATTTGAATAGATGAAAAACTGTAAGGTTCGGCGAAAAAGTTACAAAAAAATTCGGAAATAGTTTGAGAATTATAACTAGTATTCCCGCCGAATTTCAAAAAGACTGGATAAGTATCACATTTCCTCTTATGGCTTATGAACTTTCAAAAACTTTTAGATTATATATTATATTATGCGAAATTTTATAGATATAGTAGTCGTAACGTACCAGTTTAAACTAATCTTACGATACCAGAACAAATAGTTCAAACGCAGCAAAAATGATTGCATAAACCTTAGCCGTCATTGACTCAATATCAGTAAAGTTATATACTGGGTGGAAATCGTAAGAAGGAAAGAAATGCTTTAGTATTGTGAAAATCGCCCTTTTAAATTTAAAACGGTAGAAACGGGGCGCGCCAGTTAATGATTAGTCAAAACGCAAGAGAAAAATATCGGGAGATGATCAATGTCTACGTTATCTACGTTATTCAACGGATAGGTAAGCAATTAGACCAATTAGAAGTAAAGATTGCTTCGATTGATGATCTGTTATTGAGGATATTTGTTGTTAGTTATTTAAATGAAAAAGGAAACAGTTCAATTCGCTAGAACGGTTTCTCATCATGAGTCATCCACCTAATTTTGGGGAGATTAAAATCTCCGAAAACAAAATCCTCATCCTCCGGGTTAAGAGAATTGCATTCATAATCAATTGCCAAAGAAATTTTTGCATATAACTCATTACTTGAGTTAGGCGGTATATAGCAATTAATTAAGAAAAGTGTTTTGGAATCCAGCCGAATTTTAACTAAAATGATTTCAAGGTCATCGGAGTCTTGAATGTCAATAATACTAGCTGATAACGAGTTTTTTTACGGCGATTAATACCCCACCTCCCTTTGGTGTGTGTCCCTGCAAGAGAAGTGCCTGTCGGTGCATGAAAACAGAAAACGAAGAGTTAAATAATTCAAGATTATTGACGGAAGAGGACAACCAAGTTTCCATTAGAACATAAATATCACAGTCAAGAAGAGAAGAGTTAAACAGAACGGTGTTAGTTTTAGTCCTTAGTCCACGAACATTTTGATAGTACAAAGAAAGTTGTTTCACAGTCCTTGTCGTACTATTTCCAAAACCAGTTATTGGACCAAGTTATTGTTATTACGAAAACTACTTGAACCATTTAGACGATTGGGCTGGTGATGTTGGAAGAAAAAACTTGTTGCTTGCTTCCCTCATCCTCTGCAAATAATCAATCCAATTGCTTTTCATATGGTTCCTAAAAGTTTATTAATCTTTATCAACACTGGCGGCAGATATATTAAAACTGCAATATAATCTTTTGAATAAGTTATATGAAATAGTATAGTCAGATGGAGGGCCTTCACTTTCAATGAAAACTTTAACACTTTATCTAGTTTAATCTTCTGCCACGTCATGAAAAGTACAATTAAACACTCTCATACCGTCTGATCTCTGAAGCGAGATAGTACATAGGTACAATCGCCATCTTCAACGGATTTTTTAGTCATATGAACGATCGGAGAAGTTAGCGGATCTACAAAGTTAACAGGTGGAGTGTTTGCAATAAACGAGCACTGGATAGGTTGTGAGTGTTGGGTATAGATAGTGGAAATTGGGTGTTGGCTGTGAAAGTTTTTCCCCAAATGAAATAAATATATTTGATTCCATTGTCAGTCTTTTTGTCGTTGTTATTATTTTGTCGCTATTGTGTTTGACATTATTTTCAGTATTATTGCTATTATTGCTATCGGCTTTAATGTCAGTAGTATAATCATTATTATTGTTATTAATATTGTCGGTTACTATTATTATGATTATTATTAATATTATTATTTTTATTATTATTATTTTTGCTGTTATTATTATTATTACTATTATTATTATTACTATTATTATTATTATTATTATTATTACTATTATTATTATTATTATTATTATTATTATTATTAACATTGTTGTTGATGTTTTTTTTTGTAATTATAGTTATTATTATTATTAAAGTTATTTTTACTGTTACAAATCTTATTGGTATTTTTATTGTTATTCTTACTATCTTCCTGTTTTTTATTATTATTATTATCATTGTTATTATTACTATTGTTATTATTATTAAATTTGTTAATTTTACCCTTTTTATTATTGCTATTGTTCCCTTTAAAAGTAGAATTGTTATAATTTTTGTAACTAGAAAGAGCCTGCCTTATATTCTTGCCTATGCGAGACGAACCAGTGTGTGATGAGCTGCCCATATTGCTAGTATTTTGAAAACGGACTATTTGTTTTTGCTCTCATTATTAAGTGGGCTAGTAAATATTGGCTCAAGCTTAGAGTGCTTTGAACTTTTATCATTCTCATAGCTAACATCTCTCCCAGCTGAGTCATAGTACTTAGAATACCGAATCACTGTTTCCAAAACTTGTGACCAATTGTATCGTCAGCTAAGGAAGAGGGTACAGTAACTTTGAAAGATTAATTTTTGGGCTTGCATTTTAAGAGCTACTTGGAGTAATATTAACTACTGTTACATTATTGCACTTAAATTTACTATGTGCCAAATTAGTATTAGCGAAATTATCCAAAAGCCTGAATACTATTGAAAAGTTGTTCATTTCGAAGACACAAATCAAATATATAAAGTACATACAATCTTCAGCACATGAGAGTTAAAGTTCAACTCTTAAAAGTAATGGGTCCATTCCTCAATACAAAAGATGCCAGAGATTTGGGAATATGCGAATATTTTGTCAACGAAAGGCTACATGTGTTAAATGTGCTGGTAGTGTAATACGAGCAGAGTGCAAGAAGAAAGATAATTTCTTAGGGCAGGTGCGCAAACTAAAATGACGGACACCCTGCCAGTTACCGGCTACTTAGTGACTGAGAAATTGTTTAAAAAAGAGAATGAAAAGTAATCGGCCTAAGCAGACCCTAGGTAGCAATGAAAGAACGATTAATACTTTCACATCAAATAAATTAAAAAATGGTATTACATTTTCACAAGAAGCTTCCGAAATTGCAGAATATTATATGGACGGAAGACCCAAAAAGTCAAGAAAACTGAAGAAAAGGACAATAATATAATGGAAAAACCTAAAGAATAGCCTAGTGAAAATGATGCAACACATCCTACTAAAAATTGCGAAATCTTAATTATAATAACTTCTATGGAGAACAGATCACGCTAACGCATGATAAACGATTTATGAAAAATGTCAGTAAATAAAGTAGAAAATAGAGACAGAGAAAGTTCAACTTATCGTCGTTAAAATTTAGTTTACCAAACAGAACGTCAATGTTGGTTCAGTGTATTGTTTATCGGGTTGTAACATAAAAAAAGATCTTTTTAAGGATCTTCTATGCAAAGGTGGAAATAGATTCTTACAAGTTACTATAATTCCAAACATGTGAATTCTAGAAACACCTCAACTGAAGATGGAGAATTAAGCACAGGGTGTTGGAATGTTGCCATCATTCTGTTGGCATTCCAACTTATTGCTTTACTTGGAATACTGGACGTCATCCACACAATAAAACGATTATGAATAGACGTTCTCAAACACTTAAAAAACAAAGAAAATTTTAAGTCAGCCCCCTAAGAAAATTATATAAAGAGCTTGTCAGCAACTGAAGAAATTATTCGTTGTGGAAAGCCGCGACTAATTCTATGGAATTCGCTTCACCGGTGTGTAAGACACCAACAAAGCGAATTTCGCCACTATAAAACAACAGATGGATCACGGACAAAAAGCTATGTGGGTAAAGCTTAATTATTTGCTGATCACTTGGAAAGAACTTTCCAAACAAATGAATTCCAGTGTTTGTTTAGTAGACAGTTTTATAATAGAAGAGAGCACTATGGTTCCATTAACAAAAAAAAAATTTCCAAGAAATAAGGTCCTTTTAATTGAATAAGACCCGATCGATCTTATTACTGCTGAGATAATAGGAGAATCGCCGAGAAAGGTATTGATATTTTTGAAATAAAGTCGGATCAAACTAATGGTTTGTAAAGTGTCACTTTTCCCTTCATTCGATTGCTTTTAAAAGCAGTGAAAATACCTGCTGTTCCTAGTTAGCCTCCTGAACCTGAGGTATGTTCCTAGTGTTGGGAAAGTAGCGAAAGTTATTATGATTGGAAAATCGTAAAAAAGAAAAAATTTGTTTAGACACCCAAATCAGTAAACTTATTTCGTACACCCAATACACCTAGAGTGTAAGCAGAAGTATTCTTTGAGAAAACTTATGGAAGTGGGAAAGATATTAGCTACTAAAAACGAGAAAACTGCAATAAAATTAATGATATAAAAAAACTAGTTTTAAATTTTACAAAAATATTTCAACACTTCAAAAAATTTTCAACACTTTTTTAATAAATTTTTATTTCTGTTTAACGAGATTTTATTCAAAAATAAATAAAATTTTCACACATAACATATGTAGTTATAAATTAAATTTTCTTGTATAGTATCCAATAGCAATGCAGAATTTCAGAAAACTGAATACTGAGCGGAAAGCAAAAAGATTTCTGGCATATTACGCAACTTTTCGTGCTTGAAGGACATTTTGGGCAAAAATGGTAATTTACTCGTATATCGAATTCTACCGATAATGATTTCACTGTTGGAGCTATCTCGGGATTATCTCATATTGTTAGTAAAATTAAACAATTGGAAGTTAAAAATTCTTGCCTATCTAAAAAAGTTGATTCTTTAGAAATAAGAATTTAAAAAAAACAAAAAGCTCTTATGCAAATGTCCCCTCTGTGAGTGAAATACAATTTCTTCAACCACTAATACTTGCTTTTTCATCAATTCAGAGAATATTATGGTGAAAGCAAAAGTTAATAAAAATCTGAATGCTCGTAATTTATATGGTAATAATAAGTACAATACAAAAATTTATGCCATAAATTCAATCATGCTCCCACTAAATACTCGTACATAAGAACTTATAGAACTTATAAAAAAAAGTAATAGCTTTATATCTAACGAGTCCCAATCGGTGCTAACAAACGTAGCAGTTTTTTAATTCATGCTATGAAAAATTTTGACCTGCCATGGTTCGCTAATTGTACCATTTTTTTATAACATTTTCTAAAATCGAACTATTTTTTTATAAACTTTAAAATTTTTCACTGTTCTCAATATGTTTGTTGAAAAATGTTAAAAAAAGCAATTCTACAAAGAGCGTTTTGTGTTGCGTACGCTTATCTTTCAATTGTTTTTTGTCAAATTAAATTTCTAATTTTTTAAAAGATAGTTGAATTGCTAGTAAAAACGAGAAAACTGCAATAAAAATAATGATATGCAGAAAACTGCAATAAAAATAATGATATTATTGCGGTTTTCTCTGATATAATGAGTTTATTGTGTCAATACAATCCGCTAGGTAGTTTAAATTTGATGACATTTGAATTTAAATTGGAAAATTAATGTGCATGGATTGAAAAATGGATAATCTTTGCTGAAAAAATTATAAGTTTATTTTAGGATTTGGTGGATTCTAAAGATTATATTTAAAGACAATGTCGAAACGGCTTCAGCAGAAGTTATATATAATGCCATAAATAAATAGTTTCACATCTAAGAATATCCCACTGGATAAACTAGTTGATTTCGGAGCTGACGGACGTAATACTACGATGTACAAATATAACTTAGTAATATCCTGTTTTACTGGAAAATATCCTGAGATTTATATTATATCCAAATGTATTTGACATTCATTATTCTTGTACACAAGTGAAGCTACAAAGGCGTTGTCAACAAAATGTGAAGACCAATAAGAGATATAACGATTTGTAAAATTGTCAACTTCTTTTCGAAGTAATTGTTGTGGAATAACATGATAATTTCACCACCTAAATTCAGTAAAAATCGAAATTAGTGATCATTTTGATTTCTTACATTTTATTAGGGCCCTTAAAATCGTGAAATAGAAATGGTTTTTGTACTATAACTCTTGTACCGTAAACGATTTTTTATTGTTTTAGGACTTAAGTTAAAGCTTAAGGAAGCGGTCAACATTCTGTAACAAAAAAAAGTTTCTGAAACTTTCACAAAAAATTTTAGGGAAGAAAAAAATTAAAAAAATACAAAATGGAAAAAATTGGTGTTTTTCCAAAGTTTGAATTTTTCTTTCACAAAGAAATTTTTTGCTTTCACAAAGCATCTTATTCCAAAAGTACATAATACTGTGTGCATTACTAAGTAATATATTACTTTCAAGCTCTTTATTAGCCCTTTCAGAGAACGAAAAAGAAAGAAAAGTAAGAAGGAAGAAAGCATGAAAAATTTTGCAAATTCACATTTGAGTATGGTTTCAAATGTCAATGAGGAAGAATGTATGATTTTTTCGTTTACATTTTGTATTTATCAATAAGGTAAGCTGAGCAATGTCGGCTGGTAAAAATGGTAATGAAAGTAATATAATGTAGTACATTTCAATAATTTGAATTAGCAATTCAGTTTTTTAAAAGATGCTTATAGAATTATTTCATCTTGTTTTTAAGTTATTAAAAATTAATATTATGTGCCCACTTCCAAACAATTTTTTTGTACAAAATTATTTTAAAATTAGTTCAAGCACGTTATATTTAGTGCCCATCTTAATACTACAACTTTACATATGTACCAGTCATTTTACAATCGGAATTTTCGAATAAAAGTTGTTTGGTAAGTTGACATTTAATGGTATTTTAGATATTATTTTCTAATTTTCTCTTCATATTTTTCTTTATTATGCATTTATCTCAATATTTAATAATTATTTTTTCATTAACTATATTTTCATCTTGACACAACAGTTACTTTCCATATCTTGAGTTAACTTACCCTATGAGAAAAGAAGCTCGTCAACTAAAAATAATTAAACGCTTTCAGTATCATATAAAATTTTAAAGGCGAAGGTTGGGCTTGTAGTTTCTTCGCTTTTTTGCTTGTATTTTAAAAATTCTAAATAATTGTGAATCAAAATATTATTATATTTAACTGATTTTCTAAATATATGTATTTTTGAAATTTTACCCTTTTTATGATAATATTAGTAGTTGCAATCGGAATCTCAAAGCGAGTGCATGTTTTCAGTTAAGGCTATAAACTTTAGAATACTTATATATATTAAAAAATAGTAGCAAAAAAAAATATCTGATGTGGTCAGCACATAACCGACCGCAATGTGTATTGTCTAGTTAAGTGAAAGATAGAAAAGTCTGTTAAGTACTTCTTACCAATTTTTAAAACATTAGTAAGCTTAAGGTTAACATATCTAGAAAAATGAAAATTTGGCTCTTATAGTAGAGTTTCGCTTTGCGCTCCCCGAATTCACTGAAATGCTCGCCAGTTAGTTTCGGTAACAACCACAACTCAAATATCAAATTTCAAAAAATTCTGTCAACTCGTTCCGTAAATATGGTGAATAATGTAAAATCGGCCCGCAGATCGGTTTTCAAGCCCTGGTCTTTCCAAAAAATTTATATGTTCATTGTTTTAATATAAAAAATTCAAATATTAAATTTCAATGAAATTGGTTGATTATTTCTCTTTATATACGCAAAAATGTATATTTAGACCGTAGTAAACATTCAGTTGCTGACACCTGATTTCTTCCAAAAGTTAGAAGGTTTTGCGGACGGTCAGGCGAAACTTATATGTGAGATTTCAAGTAAATCGTTTGAATATTTTTTTCAAAATGATCAAAAATGTAAAACGGGCCCGCTAATAAGTGCAGTTCCCGAGGCCTGATATATTCCAAAAGTTGATCAATCCGTGCCATGGTCGAAATAAACTTACATATAAAATTTCATCAAAATCGGTTTAGCCGAACTTGAAGAACACGCGTGCACACAGACAGACGGACTGACAGATCGACAGACGGACAGACCAAAATTCCGGCAGACCGACAGGTTGCTAAAAATAGTATATTTCTTCCCATCAAGGAGAAAGGCATTCCCACCGAAAACTCGATATGCAAAATTTGTTGCCATCATATAACCTACCTATTGTATCCACAGTGCGGTCGGTAAAAATTAAGTTATTGTTAAAATGGAAAAAAAATTGAATATAGTGTTTAATAATTCTTTGGTGGAATAAAATCCGCAACAGTGCTTTTATTAAATTATTATAATTTACTTTATAAAATCAAAAAAAAATTGAAATTACTAAACGATAAAACATGTAAGAAATGGGAAAAGATAAGATAAGATCAAGGTAGTGACACAGTTGCTATGACACGAAATAAGAACAAAAACAACACTTTAATTAAAACAACATTAAAAGCTAAAATATTGCGGTTAAACTCAATTATTTCAGACTTGCAACAGAAATTAAAATATTATAATATTAATTTATTATGAAACAATATTTATTTTGTTTATTTCTAACCATTTATTTATTTACTTAAAATTTCACAAAAATTTTTTAAATATGTTGGTTCCGACTAGTTAATTTAAAATAAAAAGCGACAATTTTATTTCAGATAAAGATGATGCTCTTACTATTCTTAACGAAAATGTTTATCATGAGAAAATGATGGATGATGGAAAAAGCAATCCTACAAAAAAGTTTCAAGAGGATCTTAAATCGTCGGTTAAAATGTGTGGATCTTTAACTGAGAATCCATATACATTATATAGAATCCATGTGTTGAATTAGTACAGAAAATTAAGAATGTATCAGTCCAGTGCTGGTCCAAGTTAGTTTCTTTTGATGTCGTCAGTCTATTTACGTCTATTCCCGTCTGTTAGGAATAATAGTTTACAATCATATTAGCACAAACATTAAAAACGTAGATATTAATTTGCAAATAAAAAAGCTTTTTGCCACTTGTATAAATCAAAACCATTTTACCTACAAGAAAAAATTTTATACTTTTAGTGACCTATTATTAGGTTCTCCATTATCTCCTCTTTTGGCAGAAATATTTATGAATATGTTAAAAGAAAAAATTTTAAAAGAAAAATGCCCAAATAACGTTGTATAACTTTGTGGTACCGTTATGTTGATGACGTTCTGTGTTGCTGCAGCATAACTGACTTGCAATCAAACAATTTTTTAAAGTATACAAAAAAATTGGATGACAAAGCTAAGTTCACTTAAGAAATTGAATCCAATTAATCTATAAATTTCTTAGATATTGAAATAAGCCAGGTATATGACTAATTTAAATTTGAAATTTTTAGAAAAGAAATTTTTTCAGGCAATATTACTCCTTTTTCTTAAATCATCCTTCAAACATCAAGAATTCGGCTTTTCACCCCATGTTAAATAGACTTTTAAATATTCCGATGTCAAAATTAGCCTTTAAAAAAGAGTCAAATATAATTAAAGCCACAGCTTTAAAGAATGGATATTTAAATGACTATTAACAAATTATTATTCAAAAAAGGACATTTTTCTGTCTTAAATTGTGTTTATCCAAATTTGACAATCAAAAATAATGACAAGAATTGGGTTAAATTGGATTTTGTACTAAATTTACTAATTAACTAAAATTACTAATATTACTAACATTTTAAAATGACTAACTAAAATTACTAATATTTTAAAATTAAGTTTAAATTGTAACGTAGCTTTTTACAATAGATACAATTTAAAAAATATATTTTGTAATAATAAAGACAAAACGGAAAAGTAGGATAAATCGGGTGTTTATTAATTGATTGTAATGACTGCGATTATAAATATATTGGACAAACTGGACGAGATTTCACGACGAGGTTTCCCGAACATATGCGCTCATTTAGATATGACAAAAATAATTCTGCATTAGCTAAACATTTACATGAAAATTACCATTTTTGCAATATTAATAATTTAAAAATTTTACATGTCCAAAATAAAGGAAAAAATTAGATTATTTAGAGTCGTTCGAAATTAATAAAGCTTTAAAAAATAAAATTAATTTATTAAATGATCAGACTGAACTAATTCATACATCTTTTTTGCAACGTGTGTCTGACTA
The DNA here is from genome assembly GCF_029603195.1 of Condylostylus longicornis. Taxonomy (NCBI): domain Eukaryota; kingdom Metazoa; phylum Arthropoda; class Insecta; order Diptera; family Dolichopodidae; genus Condylostylus; species Condylostylus longicornis. The sequence goes on from NW_026578209.1 coordinate 103,321, forward strand.
GGTTATTTAATTTTGTTTGTAATATTTTGATTTCTAATTTTATATTTTTTTTTGTTTTTTTACTTTTGTTTTTATTTTTTTGTGTTTGACTTTTGATAATTGATGTTGCAGAGTTTTATGGTTTTGTACATACATACGAGTATGTACACAGGTACATTCATACATATAAATTACAAAAAAATTTTTGACAATTATTCTAACATATGTAGTTTCCTTAGGATGACATAAGAGAATGACGAAGCTAGAACGAACCAATATATTTTTGTGAAATTTTAAGTAAATAAATAAATGATTAGAATTAAATATAATAAAAATTTGTTAATATAGTATAGAAGTAAATATAGTAAAAATATAATGTTTCACAATAAAATAACGAGAATTTCTGTAAGTAATATACTCGTACAAATATTAATAATAGTAATTATAAAAATGAAACAACAAATAATAACAGCAATAATAATGAGAATGAGCAAACATCATGTCTCTTAATTCGTATTCTGCAAATGATAATGATAATACCAATATTCATGTATAATGAAAAATAAAGAAAAAAAAGAATAATGAAAAATACCCCTAATATACGTATAGGGTAGCCAAATTAATGTCGTTACAAATCAAATTAAAAAAATTGTATCTAGTACCAAATTTAAAAAAAAAAAATAATAAAAATAAATTTATAGTCCATACTGAACAATTGAATATATATAATAATGGCAAATCTTAACTAATGGAAGATAAAAGAGAATTTTTTACATTCCATTTCAAACAAAAACGAAACACTAATATTAAAGGAATTGGATTCAGAAGATGACCCCGCCGAAATCACTAAAGCATTAAATAATATAGACATGCCTGAAGTTAAATTTATGAACGTTAAACGATTTTCCACAAAATATTCCATTAGAAATAATTACAATACATCATTATTTCTGGTTCAAATTTCCTCATATACCAAGGTTAATGATGTAAAAAAAATAAAAAGCTTTAATTTAATCATAAAATTATCAAATGGCAATCTATAATCAAAAATTCAAAAATGGCACAATGTATCAAATGCCAAAGGTTTCGACATGCAGCTGCAAATTGTTGTTTAAAAATAACATGCGTCAAGTGCGGTAACAACCACAAATCAGACAAATGCTTAAACCCAAAACGATTTGAAAACGAAGAAAAATCAAATATAACAAAAAACCAGCTAAAATGTATATTAGGTAAAAAGGAAGGCCATCCGGCATCATATTGAAGCTGTGAAAAATACAAAAAAATCACTAGCAAAATAAAAACATCGAACAAGAATGTAAATGATACCAAAAGTCACATTAAACACGTAAATCAAGTTGTTAAAACTGGTAACATATGCAGAAGTAACGAATGTGGTACAGCAAAATCAACGTGAAAATTTCCCACAAGTTCAACTCTGGATGGAAAGGGTGAATTAAGTAAAAGCTATGAGTAAAATGTTAAGTATTATAGAAAAAAAATTGTAGAACAAAATAAGCAAATTGAAATTTTATATAGTATTATTGATAAAAAAATGATAGATTTATGCAGTATTAACATTATTTTTTTAAATATTAATTCTCTAATTTCTCACCAAAGAAGAATATGTTTAAGCTTTTTTAGAAACGCATATACCAGATATAATACTATTAAATGATACCAATTTGAATTACAAACACAAAACATAATTTGAGGGTTATACACTTAAAGTCATAGTCTGTCCCATAGTCAGCTATGGCATATTTATTCGCACATAGGATAGCAAATTCGTACGGGTATCACAGAGTTGACACGGTCAACCCTATTTTTTCTAGTTTATAATAAAAATGTAAGTTCTAAAGTAAAAATAATAACTTATTAAGCTCTGTTTGGATCAGTAACAACCTGTTTACCCAAAATTTGGTAAAATATAAGTGCAACTAATATGGAAAAAATAAGAAAACTAGAGAATACATATTTTAAGAATTTATCTTAAAAAAATTAAGGCCCCAGAAAGCGATTACAAATGTTACTACGGGACCAAATACATATATGAAACCGCTAAAATTGAAAGAATTGATATTTTCATAACTAAATTATTACAAAAACATTTTTTGAAATTACCAAATATAGACGAAATTCTACAAATAAGACTTATTTGTTATCCGAACGAAAATTATTTCAGAAAGTGTATAATAAATGGGCTGATTCCCCCAAAGACTTCTGTTTTTCTGGATGAAAATAATTATATCCGGGATAACGAAGTATTACTAATTATATATCACGTCAATCACAGAATTACTGATCAGCGAATTATATACAACCCTCAAGGTATGAATTAAAAAATTAAAAAAAAAAGATAAAATACAAAACTTGCATAATTATATACATTAAGTTAAAAAAACTATTAGAAATGATATAATAATGAAAAAAATCTGATATGGTCAGCACATAACCGACCGTAATGTGTATTGTCTAGTTAAGTGAAGGTGTTTATAATTTTTAGCGCATTAGTAAACTTATTGTTAACATATCTAGAAAAATGTAAATGTGGCTCTTAGTAGAGTTTCACTTCGTGCTACCCAAATTCCCTGAAATGCTCACCAGTTAGTTTTGGTAACAACAAGAACTCAAATATCAAATTTCAAGAACTTCCATCAATTCGTTCCGTAGATATAGTAAAATATGCAATATCGACCCACAGGCATGTTTCCGAGCCCTGATTTTTTCAAAAAATTTATATGTTCATTGTTTTAATACGAAAAATTCAAATATTAAATTTCAATAAAATCGATTGATTATATACGCAAAAATGTATATTTGGCCCGTAGTAAACATCCAGTTGCTGACACCTGATTTCTTTTAACTTTTAAAAGAGGTTTCGCAGACGGTCGGTCGAAGCTTATATATGAAATTTCAAGTAAATCGATTGAATATTTTCTCCAAAATGGTGAAAAATGTAAAACAGGCCCACTAAAAAGTGCGGTTCCCGAGGGCTGATATATTCTGATAAAAAGTTGATCAATCCGTGCCACAGTCGAAATAAGCTTACATATAAAATTTGATCAAAATCGGTCCAACCGAACTCGAGATACACGCGTGCACACATAGACCGACAGACCGACAGGTTGCTAAAAATAGTTTATGTACACTTCCCTACTATGGAGAAGTGCGTGCCTACCAAAAACTAGATATGCATAATTTGTTGCCATCACATAACCTACCTATTGTATACACAATGTGGTCGGTAAATATTGAAAATTAAAACCATTTTTGTAGCTAAGATCTCCTAAAATGAGGCAGTAGCCAAATTAAGATTTAATATCTTATATCATGGCTTCATGTGATTATGTAAAATATGAAGTGTAATAATAAAAATAAAGCATATAAAAAAAAATAATAATATTAGTTTATTTTGTTTTTTCTTCTCAAAAAATAGCCATTTCGACCTAAACAAAACATATAAATTAAGGTCGTGCGTTCAAGTTTCTCTCTTAGCATTGGGACTTGTTAGATATAAAGACATTAATTATGGGTAAAAAAATGGAAAACTTTAGGTATTTATGGATTAATAATTCAGCTTTATTTATAAGAAAGAAAGAAGGCGATAGAGCGATTAAACTAAACAATATTAATGACATTTTAAACTTACGTGAAAAATACGTTTTTCATTGCTTATATAAATTACGGTTTTTTTTTATGTCCTCTTTTAATAATTCTTTTTGTAATTTTAATAATGAAAATATAAAGCCTCAAACAATTGTGAGTAGCTCTATTTTAAACTAGTCGTGTGTGCTTGCATTGCAAGCCTTGCAAGTATGATGCCTGTAGTTTTGAAATTGTGTTCCGTTCTGTGGCTGAGATATTTTATGTTTACTTTATTTCTTCAAAAACACGCCCGTAATATACATATAGATATGTTTTTTGTTGATAAATAATAAGATAAAACTTAAAACTTAAAATAAAAAAGTTCTGAGAAATAATTACCCAAAAATACATAATTAAACAAATAATTAGTTCCTTTGAAATCTAATACCTTTTGAGTAATTTATTTTAAAACTTCACTTTGAGTTATGTCGCATAAAATCGTAAAATACCTTTTACAATAAACACTTTAAGCCATAAATTATTGTTAATTATAAACTACAATTCATGCACGTATGTATTTGAAGTTTATAAAACATGCGAATAAAACGCGTGACTGTAGAATGAGTTAACACCAATTCTAACGTATATAGGGTAATACGTATTGCATACGATTTCTATGTGTATTTTTGACATTTTTGGGCAACAAACTTTGTTAAAACATTTTCATACAGGTCTTTTACATGATTGCATATCAATGCTGTATCGATTACTTTCCGATTGTACCTTAGTATAATTGATTATACCTTTGTAGCAAATCGCAGAAAGAATACATATGTATATAAGTAAATGTGTATGTAATCGTACATGCTATAAAACTATATGTAGATATTATTAATTTTTGGTTTTCTTGTTATAACTCACACTTATAGAATATAACTTATTACGAATATATATGCCATCAAAATTATACAAACATTACCCATATAAGGATGTAGTACCATTTTGTAAAAAAATGGACCAAAGTATCTTTGGAGGGGGTGAAGGGGGAGGGCGGGTGGAATTCTTGCTTTTTCTGGTACCCTAGAGGCAAAACTCTACCTAATGCCTTTTGTCCCATGTCTCTAGCCCTTCTAGAAGTACCCGTACTTTTTACCACCTGAGAAGTAGCTATATATATATAATGTAAAATAGGATGGTTTTTGAAGAGTTATACGAAATATGAATAAAATATAGAATTATTAAGAGAAATTCAATGTACTGCGTAGCCTAATGGTTAGCGTGGTTGTCTCATAGCCAGAAGGTTATTGGATCAATGCTTGCCTGGATGTTGTATTTTTCTTTTTTTGGATTATTTTAAAAATTTTTTTTTTTTATTTTGTTTAAATTTTGTATTTTATTTTTTTTTTAATATATAACAGAAAAATGTTATATAAAAGTTTAAAGAAAATTTCCAAAAAAATATTCTTATAATAGTTTGGAAAAATTCGCAAAAATTTTAAGTACATAAATATGTATGTATGTATATTTTTTTTAAAGCTTCCTGAGTAATTTTTTTTAAGCTTTCTATATGAATTTAATAATATTCAAAACTGTAGAATATATAGAAATAAATTTTAAACGCATAATTATTAAATCATGGGAGTAAACATACAAAAATTAATTTTTCAAATAAAGAAAAGGTTTAGTCAAAAACAAAATAATAATTTTATTCATATATATGTATGTATGTATGTATGAATATATGTGTGTATGTATATATGAATGGATTAGAATTGAAGATTTTAAAATTTTTCGTTCCAACATATGAACGTATGTACATATGAATGTATTAGAATCGAAAATTTTGAAATTTTGCTGTTGGAAAAATTAGAAATAAAATTATTAACACAAACACACATTATTATGAATGTATACCTAGTTTTTTTAAAACTGCGGGTGAACATATAGAAATAAATTTCTCAAATAAAGAAAAGGTTTAGGTTAAAACAAAATAATAATTTTATTCAAATATATGTGTGTATATATAAATGTATTAAAATTTAGCATTTTACAGTTTTCCGTTTGGAACAATAAAAATAAAATTCTAACTACATACGTACATACATATATTCTGTATGTACATATATTTTTTAAAGCTTGCTGACGAAACGTAATGTTCAAAACAATAACAAATGAAATATTAATATTCAGATGTCACAAAACATCTGATGTCTGATAAAAGCTGACATTTATTTACGTTAAGATTAATTCGTTTATCCGCAACAAAAATATGTGAGATCATTATATTTTCAAATATTATTTATTTCTCGGTTTGTGTTTCTAATAATAAAAATAACGTAAAACGTATCATTTATTTCTTGGTTTGTGTTTCTAATTATAAAAAGTATAAAAGAAAAACGTGCTTTTGTTATACAAAAATTTTTTCAGAAAATCTTAAAATAGAGCTATTTCGAGGCTAAAAAGTTAAAATGTCAGATTTTTCTGGTACCCTAGAGGCAAAACTCTACCTAATGCCTTTTGTCCCATGTCTCTAGCCCTTCTAGAAGTACCCGTACTTTTTACCACCTGAGAAGTAGCTATATATATATAATGTAAAATAGGATGGTTTTTGAAGAGTTATACGAAATATGAATAAAATATAGAATTATTAAAGCAAATTCAAGGTACTGCGTAGCCTAGTGGTTAGCGTGGTAGTCTCATAGCCAGAAGGTTATTGGATCAATGCTTGCCTGGATGTCGTCGTATTTTTATTTTTTTGCATTATTTTAAAATTTTTTTTTATTTTATTTAAATTTTGTGTTTTATTTTTTTTTTAATATACATATAACAGATAAATGTTATATAAAAGTTTAAAGAAAATTTCCAAAAAAATATTCTTATAATAGTTTGGAAAAATTCGCAAAAATTTTAAGTACATAAATATGTATGTATGTATGTATATTTTTCTAAAAGCTTCCTGAGTAATGTTTTTAAGCTTTCTATATGAATTTAATAATATTCAAAACTGTAGAATATATAGAAATAAATTTTAAACGCATAATTATTATATCATGGGGGTAAACTTATAAAAATTAATTTCTCAAATAAAGAAAAGGTTTAGTCAAAAACAAAATAATAATTTATGTATGTAAAAATATATGTATGTATGAATATATGAATGTATGTGTGTATGTACATATATATGAATGTTTTAGAATTAAAGATTTTAAAATTTTTCGTTCCATCATATGAACGTATGTACAAATGAATGTATTAGAATCGAAAATTTTGAAATTTTGCTGTTGGAAAAATTATAAATAAAATTATAAATGCAAACATACATAATTATGAATGTATACCTAGTTTTTTTAAAACTGCGGGTGAACATATAGAAATAAATTTCTTAAATAAAGAAAAGGTTTAGGTTAAAATAAAATAATAATTGTATTCAAATATATATATGTACATATGAATGTAATTTTTCAAATAAAGAAAAGGTTTAGTCAAAAACAAAATAATAATTTTATTCAAATATATGTATGTACATATAAATGTATTAAAATTTAGCATTTTACAGTTTTCCGTTTGGAACAATAAAAATAAAATTCTAACTACATACGTACATACATATATTATGTATGTACATATATTTTTTTAAAGCTTGCTGGCGAAACGTAATGTTAAAAACAATAACAAATGAAATATTAATATTCAGATGTCACAAAACATCTGATGTCTGATAAAAGCTGACATTTATTTACGTTAAGATTAATTCGTTTATCCGCAACAAAAATATGTGAGATCATTATATTTTCAAATATTATTTATTTCTCGGTTTGTGTTTCTAATAATAAAAATAACGTAAAACGTATCATTTATTTCTTGGTTTGTGTTTCTAATTATAAAAAGTATAAAAGAAAAACGTGCTTTTGTTATACAAAAATTTTTTCAGAAAATCTTAAAATAGAGCTATTTCGGGGCTAAAAAGTTCCAATGTCAGATTTTTCTGGTACCCTAGAGGCAAAACTCTACCTAATGCCTTTTGTCCCATGTCTCTAGCCCTTCTAGAAGTACCCGTACTTTTTACCACCTGAGAAGTAGCTATATATATATAATGTAAAATATGATGGTTTTTAATGAGTTATACGAAATATGAATAAAGTATAGAATTATTAAGAGAAATTCAAAGTACTGCGTAGCCTAGTGGTTAGCGTGGTAGTCTCATAGCCAGAAGGTTATTGGATCAATACTTGCCTGGATGTTGTCGTATTTTTATTTTTTTGGATTATTTTAAAAAATTTTTTTTTATTTTGTTTAAATTTTGTGTTTTATTTTTTTTTAATTTATAACATATAAATGTTATTATAAAAGTTTAAAGAAAATTTCCAAAAAAAATATTCTTATAATAGTTTGGAAAAATTCGCAAAAATTTTAAGTACATAAATATGTATGTATGTATATTTTTTTTTAAAGCTTCCTGAGTAATTTTTTTAAGCTTTCTATATGAATTTAATAATATTCAAAACTGTAGAATATATAGAAATAAATTTTAAACGCATAATTATTATATCATGGGGTTAAACATACAAAAATTAATTTCTCAAATAAAGAAAAGGTTTAGTCAAAAACAAAATAATAATTTTATTCAAATATGTATGTATGTATATATGAATATATTATGTAAGTATGTATATATGAAAGTTTTAGAATTGAAGATTTTAATATTTTTCGTTCCAACATATGAACGTATGTACATATGAATGTATTAGAATGGAAAATTTTGAAATTTTGCTCTTGGGAAAATTAGAAATAAAATTATTAATACAAACACACGTTATTATGAATGTATACCTAGTTTTTTTAAAACTGCGGGTGAACATATAGAAATAAATTTCTGAAATAAAGAAAAAGTTTAGGTTAAAATAAAATAATAATTGTATTCAAATATATATATGTACATATGAATGTAATTTTTCAAATAAAAAAAAGGTTCAGGCAAAAACAAAATAATAATTTTATTCAAATATATGTATGTACATATGAATGTATTAAAATTTAGCATTTTACAGTTTTCCGTTTGGAACAATAAAAATAAAATTCTAACTACATACGTACATACATATATTATGTATGTACATATATTTTTTTAAAGCTTGCTGGCGAAACGTAATGTTAAAAACAATAACAAATGAAATATTAATATTCAGATGTCACAAAACATCTGATGTCTGATAAAAGCTGACATTTATTTACGTTAAGATTAATTCGTTTATCCGCAACAAAAATATGTGAGATCATTATATTTTCAAATATTATTTATTTCTCGGTTTGTGTTTCTAATAATAAAAATAACGTAAAACGTATCATTTATTTCTTGGTTTGTGTTTCTAATTATAAAAAGTATAAAAGAAAAACGTGCTTTTGTTATACAAAAATTTTTTCAGAAAATCTTAAAATAGAGCTATTTCGGGGCTAAAAAGTTCCAATGTCAGATTTTTCTGGTACCCTAGAGGCAAAACTCTACCTAATGCCTTTTGTCCCATGTCTCTAGCCCTTCTAGAAGTACCCGTACTTTTTACCACCTGAGAAGTAGCTATATATATATAACTAGTCGTGTGTGCTTGCATTGCAAGCCTTGCAAGTATGATGCCTGTAGTTTTGAAATTGTGTTCCATTCTGTGGCTGAGATATTTTAAGTTTACTTTATTTCTTCAAAAACACACCCATAATATACATATAGATATGTTTTTTCCTGATAAATAATAAGATAAAACTTAAAACTTAAAATAAAAAAGTTCTGAGAAATAATTACCCAAAAATACATAATTAAACAAATAATTAGTTCCTTTGAAATCTAATACCTTTTGAGTAATTTATTTTAAAACTTCACTTTGAGTTATGTCGCATAAAATCGTAAAATACCTTCTACAATAAACACTTTTAGCCATAAATTATTGTTAATTATAAACTACAATTCATGCACGTATGTATTTGGAGTTTATAATACATGCGAATAAAACGCGTGACTGTAGAATGAGTTAACACCAATACTAACGTATATAGGGTAATACGTATTGCATACGATTTCTATGCAAAAAGTCTCAGGTTCGAACCCTGCAAAATGCGATTTGCCAGATCAACTTTTTTTATTGATAATTTTATTTTTTTTTAAAATAAAATTAAAAAACCTTCACCCTTACCAAATCAATATCAGCGAGTTTCCGTTCTAAAACTTTTACCCTACTTGTAAAAAGTTTAATGCAATAGAATAACATTTTCTTATAAAATTTTACCCTAAAAATATATTGTCAAGGAGTTTAATGTAAACTTATGTTTTGCTTTCTAATACATGTTGCAACAGATCCCGAGAAGAATGCACAACTAAATTCATATGTACACACTTATTGTAAAACAATGTAGATTTTATTAAAACAATTTTCTTAAGAAAGTTTTCATTTTTTGTTATAACTCACACTTCCAAAAATGAATTTATATACAATATTAATACTTCCAAAAGTAAGTAAAAAATTACCCCTACAGGATGTAAAACCATTTTGTAAAAAACGGTTACAAAACATCTTGGGAGGGGGTGAAGGGGGAGGGCGGTTGGAATTCTTGCTTTTTCTGGTACCCTAGAGGCAAAATTCTACCTAATGCCTTTTGTCCCATGTCTCTAGCCCTTCTAGAAGTACCCGTACTTTTTACCACCTGAGAAGTAGCTATATATATATAATGTAAAATATGATGGTTTTTGATGAGTTATACGATATATGAATAAAATGTAGAATTATTAAGGGAAATTCAAGGTACTGCGTAGCCTAGTGGTTAGCGTGGTAGTCTCATAGCCAGAAGGTTATTGGATCAATGCTTGCCTGGATTGTTGTATTTTTCTTTTTTTGGATTATTTTAAAAATTTTTTTTTTTATTTTGTTTAAATTTTGTGTTTTATTTTTTTTTAATATATAACTGATAAATGTTATATAAAAGTTTAAAGAAAATTTCCAAAAAAATATTCTTATAATAGTTTGGAAAAATTCGCAAAAATTTTAAGTACATAAATATGTATGTAGTATGTATATTTTTTTTAAAGCTTACTGAGTAATTTTTTTAAGCTTTCTATATGAATTTAATAATATTCAAAACTGTAGAATAAATAGAAATAAATTTTAAACGCATAATTATTATATCATGGGGGTAAACTTACAAAAATTAATTTCTCAAATAAAGAAAAGGTTTAGTCAAAAACAAAATAATAATTTATGTATGTAAAAATATGTGCATGAATGTATATATGAATATATGTGTGTATGTATGTATATATGAATGGATTAGAATTGAAGATTTTAAAATTTTTCGTTCCAACATATGAACGTATGTACATATGAATGTATTAGAATCGAAAATTTTGAAATTTTGCTGTTGGAAAAATTATAAATAAAATTATAAATGCAAATATACATAATTATGAATAGATACCTGTTTTTTTAAACTGTGGGTAAACATATAGGATTGAATTTTAAACATAAAGAAAAGGTTTAGTCAAAAACAAAATAATAATTTATGTATGTAAAAATATGTGCATGAATGTATATATGAATATATGTGTGTATGTATGTATATATGAATGGATTAGAATTGAAGATTTTAAAATTTTTCGTTCCAACATATGAACGTATGTACATATGAATGTATTAGAATCGAAAATTTTGAAATTTTGCTGTTGGAAAAATTATAAATAAAATTATAAATGCAAATATACATAATTATGAATAGATACCTGTTTTTTTTAAACTGTGGGTGAACATATAGAAATAAATTTCTCAAATAAAGAAAAGGTTTAGGTTAAAACAAAATAATAATTTTATTCAAATATATGTGTGTATATATAAATGTATTAAAATTTAGCATTTTACAGTTTTCCGTTTGGAACAATAAAAATAAAATTCTAACTACATACGTACATACATATATTCTGTATGTACATATATTTTTTAAAGCTTGCTGACGAAACGTAATGTTCAAAACAATAACAAATGAAATATTAATATTCAGATGTCACAAAACATCTGATGTCTGATAAAAGCTGACATTTATTTACGTTAAGATTAATTCGTTTATCCGCAACAAAAATATGTGAGATCATTATATTTTCAAATATTATTTATTTCTCGGTTTGTGTTTCTAATAATAAAAATAACGTAAAACGTATCATTTATTTCTTGGTTTGTGTTTCTAATTATAAAAAGTATAAAAGAAAAACGTGCTTTTGTTATACAAAAATTTTTTCAGAAAATCTTAAAATAGAGCTATTTCGAGGCTAAAAAGTTAAAATGTCAGATTTTTCTGGTACCCTAGAGGCAAAACTCTACCTAATGCCTTTTGTCCCATGTCTCTAGCCCTTCTAGAAGTACCCGTACTTTTTACCACCTGAGAAGTAGCTATATATATATAATGTAAAATAGGATGGTTTTTGAAGAGTTATACGAAATATGAATAAAATATAGAATTATTAAAGCAAATTCAAGGTACTGCGTAGCCTAGTGGTTAGCGTGGTAGTCTCATAGCCAGAAGGTTATTGGATCAATGCTTGCCTGGATGTCGTCGTATTTTTATTTTTTTGCATTATTTTAAAATTTTTTTTTATTTTATTTAAATTTTGTGTTTTATTTTTTTTTTAATATACATATAACAGATAAATGTTATATAAAAGTTTAAAGAAAATTTCCAAAAAAATATTCTTATAATAGTTTGGAAAAATTCGCAAAAATTTTAAGTACATAAATATGTATGTATGTATGTATATTTTTCTAAAAGCTTCCTGAGTAATGTTTTTAAGCTTTCTATATGAATTTAATAATATTCAAAACTGTAGAATATATAGAAATAAATTTTAAACGCATAATTATTATATCATGGGGGTAAACTTACAAAAATTAATTTCTCAAATAAAGAAAAGGTTTAGTCAAAAACAAAATAATAATTTATGTATGTAAAAATATATGTATGTATGAATATATGAATGTATGTGTGTATGTACATATATATGAATGTTTTAGAATTAAAGATTTTAAAATTTTTCGTTCCATCATATGAACGTATGTACAAATGAATGTATTAGAATCGAAAATTTTGAAATTTTGCTGTTGGAAAAATTATAAATAAAATTATAAATGCAAACATACATAATTATGAATGTATACCTAGTTTTTTTAAAACTGCGGGTGAACATATAGAAATAAATTTCTTAAATAAAGAAAAGGTTTAGGTTAAAATAAAATAATAATTGTATTCAAATATATATATGTACATATGAATGTAATTTTTCAAATAAAGAAAAGGTTTAGTCAAAAACAAAATAATAATTTTATTCAAATATATGTATGTACATATAAATGTATTAAAATTTAGCATTTTACAGTTTTCCGTTTGGAACAATAAAAATAAAATTCTAACTACATACGTACATACATATATTATGTATGTACATATATTTTTTTAAAGCTTGCTGGCGAAACGTAATGTTAAAAACAATAACAAATGAAATATTAATATTCAGATGTCACAAAACATCTGATGTCTGATAAAAGCTGACATTTATTTACGTTAAGATTAATTCGTTTATCCGCAACAAAAATATGTGAGATCATTATATTTTCAAATATTATTTATTTCTCGGTTTGTGTTTCTAATAATAAAAATAACGTAAAACGTATCATTTATTTCTTGGTTTGTGTTTCTAATTATAAAAAGTATAAAAGAAAAACGTGCTTTTGTTATACAAAAATTTTTTCAGAAAATCTTAAAATAGAGCTATTTCGGGGCTAAAAAGTTCCAATGTCAGATTTTTCTGGTACCCTAGAGGCAAAACTCTACCTAATGCCTTTTGTCCCATGTCTCTAGCCCTTCTAGAAGTACCCGTACTTTTTACCACCTGAGAAGTAGCTATATATATATAATGTAAAATATGATGGTTTTTAATGAGTTATACGAAATATGAATAAAGTATAGAATTATTAAGAGAAATTCAAAGTACTGCGTAGCCTAGTGGTTAGCGTGGTAGTCTCATAGCCAGAAGGTTATTGGATCAATACTTGCCTGGATGTTGTCGTATTTTTATTTTTTTGGATTATTTTAAAAAATTTTTTTTTATTTTGTTTAAATTTTGTGTTTTATTTTTTTTTAATTTATAACATATAAATGTTATTATAAAAGTTTAAAGAAAATTTCCAAAAAAAATATTCTTATAATAGTTTGGAAAAATTCGCAAAAATTTTAAGTACATAAATATGTATGTATGTATATTTTTTTTTAAAGCTTCCTGAGTAATTTTTTTAAGCTTTCTATATGAATTTAATAATATTCAAAACTGTAGAATATATAGAAATAAATTTTAAACGCATAATTATTATATCATGGGGTTAAACATACAAAAATTAATTTCTCAAATAAAGAAAAGGTTTAGTCAAAAACAAAATAATAATTTTATTCAAATATGTATGTATGTATATATGAATATATTATGTAAGTATGTATATATGAAAGTTTTAGAATTGAAGATTTTAATATTTTTCGTTCCAACATATGAACGTATGTACATATGAATGTATTAGAATGGAAAATTTTGAAATTTTGCTCTTGGGAAAATTAGAAATAAAATTATTAATACAAACACACGTTATTATGAATGTATACCTAGTTTTTTTAAAACTGCGGGTGAACATATAGAAATAAATTTCTGAAATAAAGAAAAAGTTTAGGTTAAAATAAAATAATAATTGTATTCAAATATATATATGTACATATGAATGTAATTTTTCAAATAAAAAAAAGGTTCAGGCAAAAACAAAATAATAATTTTATTCAAATATATGTATGTACATATGAATGTATTAAAATTTAGCATTTTACAGTTTTCCGTTTGGAACAATAAAAATAAAATTCTAACTACATACGTACATGCATATATTATGTATGTACATATATTTTTTTAAAGCTTGCTGGCGAAACGTAATGTTAAAAACAATAACAAATGAAATATTAATATTCAGATGTCACAAAACATCTGATGTCTGATAAAAGCTGACATTTATTTACGTTAAGATTAATTCGTTTATCCGCAACAAAAATATGTGAGATCATTATATTTTCAAATATTATTTATTTCTCGGTTTGTGTTTCTAATAATAAAAATAACGTAAAACGTATCATTTATTTCTTGGTTTGTGTTTCTAATTATAAAAAGTATAAAAGAAAAACGTGCTTTTGTTATACAAAAATTTTTTCAGAAAATCTTAAAATAGAGCTATTTCGGGGCTAAAAAGTTCCAATGTCAGATTTTTCTGGTACCCTAGAGGCAAAACTCTACCTAATGCCTTTTGTCCCATGTCTCTAGCCCTTCTAGAAGTACCCGTACTTTTTACCACCTGAGAAGTAGCTATATATATATAACTAGTCGTGTGTGCTTGCATTGCAAGCCTTGCAAGTATGATGCCTGTAGTTTTGAAATTGTGTTCCATTCTGTGGCTGAGATATTTTAAGTTTACTTTATTTCTTCAAAAACACACCCATAATATACATATAGATATGTTTTTTCCTGATAAATAATAAGATAAAACTTAAAACTTAAAATAAAAAAGTTCTGAGAAATAATTACCCAAAAATACATAATTAAACAAATAATTAGTTCCTTTGAAATCTAATACCTTTTGAGTAATTTATTTTAAAACTTCACTTTGAGTTATGTCGCATAAAATCGTAAAATACCTTCTACAATAAACACTTTTAGCCATAAATTATTGTTAATTATAAACTACAATTCATGCACGTATGTATTTGGAGTTTATAATACATGCGAATAAAACGCGTGACTGTAGAATGAGTTAACACCAATACTAACGTATATAGGGTAATACGTATTGCATACGATTTCTATGCAAAAAGTCTCAGGTTCGAACCCTGCAAAATGCGATTTGCCAGATCAACTTTTTTTATTGATAATTTTATTTTTTTTTAAAATAAAATTAAAAAACCTTCACCCTTACCAAATCAATATCAGCGAGTTTCCGTTCTAAAACTTTTACCCTACTTGTAAAAAGTTTAATGCAATAGAATAACATTTTCTTATAAAATTTTACCCTAAAAATATATTGTCAAGGAGTTTAATGTAAACTTATGTTTTGCTTTCTAATACATGTTGCAACAGATCCCGAGAAGAATGCACAACTAAATTCATATGTACACACTTATTATAAAACAATGTAGATTTTATTAAAACAATTTTCTTAAGAAAGTTTTCATTTTTTGTTATAACTCACACTTCCAAAAATGAATTTATATACAATATTAATACTTCCAAAAGTAAGTAAAAAATTACCCCTACAGGATGTAAAACCATTTTGTAAAAAACGGTTACAAAACATCTTGGGAGGGGGTGAAGGGGGAGGGCGGTTGGAATTCTTGCTTTTTCTGGTACCCTAGAGGCAAAATTCTACCTAATGCCTTTTGTCCCATGTCTCTAGCCCTTCTAGAAGTACCCGTACTTTTTACCACCTGAGAAGTAGCTATATATATATAATGTAAAATATGATGGTTTTTGATGAGTTATACGATATATGAATAAAATGTAGAATTATTAAGGGAAATTCAAGGTACTGCGTAGCCTAGTGGTTAGCGTGGTAGTCTCATAGCCAGAAGGTTATTGGATCAATGCTTGCCTGGATTGTTGTATTTTTCTTTTTTTGGATTATTTTAAAAATTTTTTTTTTTATTTTGTTTAAATTTTGTGTTTTATTTTTTTTTAATATATAACTGATAAATGTTATATAAAAGTTTAAAGAAAATTTCCAAAAAAATATTCTTATAATAGTTTGGAAAAATTCGCAAAAATTTTAAGTACATAAATATGTATGTAGTATGTATATTTTTTTTAAAGCTTACTGAGTAATTTTTTTAAGCTTTCTATATGAATTTAATAATATTCAAAACTGTAGAATAAATAGAAATAAATTTTAAACGCATAATTATTATATCATGGGGGTAAACTTACAAAAATTAATTTCTCAAATAAAGAAAAGGTTTAGTCAAAAACAAAATAATAATTTATGTATGTAAAAATATGTGCATGAATGTATATATGAATATATGTGTGTATGTATGTATATATGAATGGATTAGAATTGAAGATTTTAAAATTTTTCGTTCCAACATATGAACGTATGTACATATGAATGTATTAGAATCGAAAATTTTGAAATTTTGCTGTTGGAAAAATTATAAATAAAATTATAAATGCAAATATACATAATTATGAATAGATACCTGTTTTTTTAAACTGTGGGTAAACATATAGGATTGAATTTTAAACATAAAGAAAAGGTTTAGTCAAAAACAAAATAATAATTTATGTATGTAAAAATATGTGCATGAATGTATATATGAATATATGTGTGTATGTATGTATATATGAATGGATTAGAATTGAAGATTTTAAAATTTTTCGTTCCAACATATGAACGTATTTACATATGAATGTATTAGAATCGAAAATTTTGAAATTTTGCTGTTGGAAAAATTATAAATAAAATTATAAATGCAAATATACATAATTATGAATAGATACCTGTTTTTTTTAAACTGTGGGTAAACATATAGGATTGAATTTTAAACATAAAGAAAAGGTTTAGTCAAAAACAAAATAATAATTTATGTATGTAAAAATATGTGCATGAATGTATATATGAATATATGTGTGTATGTATGTATATATGAATGGATTAGAATTGAAGATTTTAAAATTTTTCGTTCCAACATATGAATGTATTAGAATCGAAAATTTTGAAATTTTGCTGTTGGAAAAATTATAAATAAAATTATAAATGCAAATATACATAATTATGAATAGATACCTGTTTTTTTTAAACTGTGGGTAAACATATAGGATTGAATTTTAAACATAAAGAAAAGGTTTAGTCAAAAACAAAATAATAATTTATGTATGTAAAAATATGTGTATGAATGTATATATGAATATATGTGTGTATGTATGTATATATGAATGTATTGGAATTTAGCATTTTTTACAGGTTTTCGCTCGAACAATAAAAATAAAATTTTAGGTAGATACATACGTACATAAATTGTGTATGTATATTTTTTTAAAGCTTGCTGACGAAACATAATATTCAAAACAATAACAAATGAAGCATTAATATTCAGTTGCCACAAAACATCTGATGTCTTTTATAAAATCTGACATTTATTTAAGTTTATTTCGATTTTTCGAAATTAAAATATATGTGAGATCATTGCATTTTCAAATATTATTTATTTCTCGGTTTGTGTTTCTAATAATAAAAATAACGTAAAACGTATCATTTATTTCTTGGTTTGTGTTTCTAATTATAAAAAGTATAAAAGAAAAACGTGCTTTTGTTATACAAAAATTTTTTCAGAAAATCTTAAAATAGAGCTATTTCGGGGCTAAAAAGTTCCAATGTCAGATTTTTCTGGTACCCTAGAGGCAAAATTCTACCTAATGCCTTTTGTCCCATGTCTCTAGCCCTTCTAGAAGTACCCGTACTTTTTACCACCTGAGAAGTAGCTATATATATATAATGTAAAATATGATGGTTTTTGATGAGTTATACGATATATGAATAAAATGTAGAATTATTAAGGGAAATTCAAGGTACTGCGTAGCCTAGTGGTTAGCGTGGTAGTCTCATAGCCAGAAGGTTATTGGATCAATGCTTGCCTGGATTGTTGTATTTTTCTTTTTTTGGATTATTTTAAAAATTTTTTTTTTTATTTTGTTTAAATTTTGTGTTTTATTTTTTTTTAATATATAACTGATAAATGTTATATAAAAGTTTAAAGAAAATTTCCAAAAAAATATTCTTATAATAGTTTGGAAAAATTCGCAAAAATTTTAAGTACATAAATATGTATGTAGTATGTATATTTTTTTTAAAGCTTACTGAGTAATTTTTTTAAGCTTTCTATATGAATTTAATAATATTCAAAACTGTAGAATAAATAGAAATAAATTTTAAACGCATAATTATTATATCATGGGGGTAAACTTACAAAAATTAATTTCTCAAATAAAGAAAAGGTTTAGTCAAAAACAAAATAATAATTTATGTATGTAAAAATATGTGCATGAATGTATATATGAATATATGTGTGTATGTATGTATATATGAATGGATTAGAATTGAAGATTTTAAAATTTTTCGTTCCAACATATGAACGTATGTACATATGAATGTATTAGAATCGAAAATTTTGAAATTTTGCTGTTGGAAAAATTATAAATAAAATTATAAATGCAAATATACATAATTATGAATAGATACCTGTTTTTTTAAACTGTGGGTAAACATATAGGATTGAATTTTAAACATAAAGAAAAGGTTTAGTCAAAAACAAAATAATAATTTATGTATGTAAAAATATGTGCATGAATGTATATATGAATATATGTGTGTATGTATGTATATATGAATGGATTAGAATTGAAGATTTTAAAATTTTTCGTTCCAACATATGAACGTATGTACATATGAATGTATTAGAATCGAAAATTTTGAAATTTTGCTGTTGGAAAAATTATAAATAAAATTATAAATGCAAATATACATAATTATGAATAGATACCTGTTTTTTTAAAACTGTGGGTAAACATATAGGATTGAATTTTAAACATAAAGAAAAGGTTTAGTCAAAAACAAAATAATAATTTATGTATGTAAAAATATGTGTATGAATGTATATATGAATATATGTGTGTATGTATGTATATATGAATGTATTGGAATTTAGCATTTTTTACAGGTTTTCGCTCGAACAATAAAAATAAAATTTTAGGTAGATACATACGTACATAAATTGTGTATGTATATTTTTTTAAAGCTTGCTGACGAAACATAATATTCAAAACAATAACAAATGAAGCATTAATATTCAGTTGCCACAAAACATCTGATGTCTTTTATAAAATCTGACATTTATTTAAGTTTATTTCGATTTTTCGAAATTAAAATATATGTGAGATCATTGCATTTTCAAATATTATTTATTTCTCGGTTTGTGTTTCTAATAATAAAAATAACGTAAAACGTATCATTTATTTCTTGGTTTGTGTTTCTAATTATAAAAAGTATAAAAGAAAAACGTGCTTTTGTTATACAAAAATTTTTTCAGAAAATCTTAAAATAGAGCTATTTCGGGGCTAAAAAGTTCCAATGTCAGATTTTTCTGGTACCCTAGAGGCAAAATTCTACCTAATGCCTTTTGTCCCATGTCTCTAGCCCTTCTAGAAGTACCCGTACTTTTTACCACCTGAGAAGTAGCTATATATATATAATGTAAAATATGATGGTTTTTGATGAGTTATACGATATATGAATAAAATGTAGAATTATTAAGGGAAATTCAAGGTACTGCGTAGCCTAGTGGTTAGCGTGGTAGTCTCATAGCCAGAAGGTTATTGGATCAATGCTTGCCTGGATTGTTGTATTTTTCTTTTTTTGGATTATTTTAAAAATTTTTTTTTTTATTTTGTTTAAATTTTGTGTTTTATTTTTTTTTAATATATAACTGATAAATGTTATATAAAAGTTTAAAGAAAATTTCCAAAAAAATATTCTTATAATAGTTTGGAAAAATTCGCAAAAATTTTAAGTACATAAATATGTATGTAGTATGTATATTTTTTTTAAAGCTTACTGAGTAATTTTTTTAAGCTTTCTATATGAATTTAATAATATTCAAAACTGTAGAATAAATAGAAATAAATTTTAAACGCATAATTATTATATCATGGGGGTAAACTTACAAAAATTAATTTCTCAAATAAAGAAAAGGTTTAGTCAAAAACAAAATAATAATTTATGTATGTAAAAATATGTGCATGAATGTATATATGAATATATGTGTGTATGTATGTATATATGAATGGATTAGAATTGAAGATTTTAAAATTTTTCGTTCCAACATATGAACGTATGTACATATGAATGTATTAGAATCGAAAATTTTGAAATTTTGCTGTTGGAAAAATTATAAATAAAATTATAAATGCAAATATACATAATTATGAATAGATACCTGTTTTTTTTTAAACTGTGGGTAAACATATAGGATTGAATTTTAAACATAAAGAAAAGGTTTAGTCAAAAACAAAATAATAATTTATGTATGTAAAAATATGTGCATGAATGTATATATGAATATATGTGTGTATGTATGTATATATGAATGGATTAGAATTGAAGATTTTAAAATTTTTCGTTCCAACATATGCACGTATGTACATATGAATGTATTAGAATCGAAAATTTTGAAATTTTGCTGTTGGAAAAATTATAAATAAAATTATAAATGCAAATATACATAATTATGAATAGATACCTGTTTTTTTTAAACTGTGGGTAAACATATAGGATTGAATTTTAAACATAAAGAAAAGGTTTAGTCAAAAACAAAATAATAATTTATGTATGTAAAAATATGTGTATGAATGTATATATGAATATATGTGTGTATGTATGTATATATGAATGCATTGGAATTTAGCATTTTTTACAGGTTTTCGCTCGAACAATAAAAATAAAATTTTAGGTAGATACATACGTACATAAATTGTGTATGTATATTTTTTTAAAGCTTGCTGACGAAACATAATATTCAAAACAATAACAAATGAAGCATTAATATTCAGTTGCCACAAAACATCTGATGTCTTTTATAAAATCTGACATTTATTTAAGTTTATTTCGATTTTTCGAAATTAAAATATATGTGAGATCATTGCATTTTCAAATATTATTTATTTCTCGGTTTGTGTTTCTAATAATAAAAATAACGTAAAACGTATCATTTATTTCTTGGTTTGTGTTTCTAATTATAAAAAGTATAAAAGAAAAACGTGCTTTTGTTATACAAAAATTTTTTCAGAAAATCTTAAAATAGAGCTATTTCGGGGCTAAAAAGTTCCAATGTCAGATTTTTCTGGTACCCTAGAGGCAAAATTCTACCTAATGCCTTTTGTCCCATGTCTCTAGCCCTTCTAGAAGTACCCGTACTTTTTACCACCTGAGAAGTAGCTATATCTATATAATGTAAAATATGATGGTTTTTGATGAGTTATACGATATATGAATAAAATGTAGAATTATTAAGGGAAATTCAAGGTACTGCGTAGCCTAGTGGTTAGCGTGGTAGTCTCATAGCCAGAAGGTTATTGGATCAATGCTTGCCTGGATTGTTGTATTTTTCTTTTTTTGGATTATTTTAAAAATTTTTTTTTTTTATTTTGTTTAAATTTTGTGTTTTATTTTTTTTTAATATATAACTGATAAATGTTATATAAAAGTTTAAAGAAAATTTCCAAAAAAATATTCTTATAATAGTTTGGAAAAATTCGCAAAAATTTTAAGTACATAAATATGTATGTAGTATGTATATTTTTTTTAAAGCTTACTGAGTAATTTTTTTAAGCTTTCTATATGAATTTAATAATATTCAAAACTGTAGAATAAATAGAAATAAATTTTAAACGCATAATTATTATATCATGGGGGTAAACTTACAAAAATTAATTTCTCAAATAAAGAAAAGGTTTAGTCAAAAACAAAATAATAATTTATGTATGTAAAAATATGTGCATGAATGTATATATGAATATATGTGTGTATGTATGTATATATGAATGGATTAGAATTGAAGATTTTAAAATTTTTCGTTCCAACATATGAACGTATGTACATATGAATGTATTAGAATCGAAAATTTTGAAATTTTGCTGTTGGAAAAATTATAAATAAAATTATAAATGCAAATATACATAATTATGAATAGATACCTGTTTTTTTTAAACTGTGGGTAAACATATAGGATTGAATTTTAAACATAAAGAAAAGGTTTAGTCAAAAACAAAATAATAATTTATGTATGTAAAAATATGTGCATGAATGTATATATGAATATATGTGTGTATGTATGTATATATGAATGGATTAGAATTGAAGATTTTAAAATTTTTCGTTCCAACATATGAACGTATGTACATATGAATGTATTAGAATCGAAAATTTTGAAATTTTGCTGTTGGAAAAATTATAAATAAAATTATAAATGCAAATATACATAATTATGAATAGATACCTGTTTTTTTTAAACTGTGGGTAAACATATAGGATTGAATTTTAAACATAAAGAAAAGGTTTAGTCAAAAACAAAATAATAATTTATGTATGTAAAAATATGTGTATGAATGTATATATGAATATATGTGTGTATGTATGTATATATGAATGTATTGGAATTTAGCATTTTTTACAGGTTTTCGCTCGAACAATAAAAATAAAATTTTAGGTAGATACATACGTACATAAATTGTGTATGTATATTTTTTTAAAGCTTGCTGACGAAACATAATATTCAAAACAATAACAAATGAAGCATTAATATTCAGTTGCCACAAAACATCTGATGTCTTTTATAAAATCTGACATTTATTTAAGTTTATTTCGATTTTTCGAAATTAAAATATATGTGAGATCATTGCATTTTCAAATATTATTTATTTCTCGGTTTGTGTTTCTAATAATAAAAATAACGTAAAACGTATCATTTATTTCTTGGTTTGTGTTTCTAATTATAAAAAGTATAAAAGAAAAACGTGCTTTTGTTATACAAAAATTTTTTCAGAAAATCTTAAAATAGAGCTATTTCGGGGCTAAAAAGTTCCAATGTCAGATTTTTCTGGTACCCTAGAGGCAAAATTCTACCTAATGCCTTTTGTCCCATGTCTCTAGCCCTTCTAGAAGTACCCGTACTTTTTACCACCTGAGAAGTAGCTATATATATATAATGTAAAATATGATGGTTTTTGATGAGTTATACGATATATGAATAAAATGTAGAATTATTAAGGGAAATTCAAGGTACTGCGTAGCCTAGTGGTTAGCGTGGTAGTCTCATAGCCAGAAGGTTATTGGATCAATGCTTGCCTGGATTGTTGTATTTTTCTTTTTTTGGATTATTTTAAAAATTTTTTTTTTTATTTTGTTTAAATTTTGTGTTTTATTTTTTTTTAATATATAACTGATAAATGTTATATAAAAGTTTAAAGAAAATTTCCAAAAAAATATTCTTATAATAGTTTGGAAAAATTCGCAAAAATTTTAAGTACATAAATATGTATGTAGTATGTATATTTTTTTTAAAGCTTACTGAGTAATTTTTTTAAGCTTTCTATATGAATTTAATAATATTCAAAACTGTAGAATAAATAGAAATAAATTTTAAACGCATAATTATTATATCATGGGGGTAAACTTACAAAAATTAATTTCTCAAATAAAGAAAAGGTTTAGTCAAAAACAAAATAATAATTTATGTATGTAAAAATATGTGCATGAATGTATATATGAATATATGTGTGTATGTATGTATATATGAATGGATTAGAATTGAAGATTTTAAAATTTTTCGTTCCAACATATGAACGTATGTACATATGAATGTATTAGAATCGAAAATTTTGAAATTTTGCTGTTGGAAAAATTATAAATAAAATTATAAATGCAAATATACATAATTATGAATAGATACCTGTTTTTTTTAAACTGTGGGTAAACATATAGGATTGAATTTTAAACATAAAGAAAAGGTTTAGTCAAAAACAAAATAATAATTTATGTATGTAAAAATATGTGCATGAATGTATATATGAATATATGTGTGTATGTATGTATATATGAATGGATTAGAATTGAAGATTTTAAAATTTTTCGTTCCAACATATGAACGTATGTACATATGAATGTATTAGAATCGAAAATTTTGAAATTTTGCTGTTGGAAAAATTATAAATAAAATTATAAATGCAAATATACATAATTATGAATAGATACCTGTTTTTTTTAAACTGTGGGTAAACATATAGGATTGAATTTTAAACATAAAGAAAAGGTTTAGTCAAAAACAAAATAATAATTTATGTATGTAAAAATATGTGTATGAATGTATATATGAATATATGTGTGTATGTATGTATATATGAATGTATTGGAATTTAGCATTTTTTACAGGTTTTCGCTCGAACAATAAAAATAAAATTTTAGGTAGATACATACGTACATAAATTGTGTATGTATATTTTTTTAAAGCTTGCTGACGAAACATAATATTCAAAACAATAACAAATGAAGCATTAATATTCAGTTGCCACAAAACATCTGATGTCTTTTATAAAATCTGACATTTATTTAAGTTTATTTCGATTTTTCGAAATTAAAATATATGTGAGATCATTGCATTTTCAAATATTATTTATTTCTCGGTTTGTGTTTCTAATAATAAAAATAACGTAAAACGTATCATTTATTTCTTGGTTTGTGTTTCTAATTATAAAAAGTATAAAAGAAAAACGTGCTTTTGTTATACAAAAATTTTTTCAGAAAATCTTAAAATAGAGCTATTTCGGGGCTAAAAAGTTCCAATGTCAGATTTTTCTGGTACCCTAGAGGCAAAATTCTACCTAATGCCTTTTGTCCCATGTCTCTAGCCCTTCTAGAAGTACCCGTACTTTTTACCACCTGAGAAGTAGCTATATATATATAATGTAAAATATGATGGTTTTTGATGAGTTATACGATATATGAATAAAATGTAGAATTATTAAGGGAAATTCAAGGTACTGCGTAGCCTAGTGGTTAGCGTGGTAGTCTCATAGCCAGAAGGTTATTGGATCAATGCTTGCCTGGATTGTTGTATTTTTCTTTTTTTGGATTATTTTAAAAATTTTTTTTTTTATTTTGTTTAAATTTTGTGTTTTATTTTTTTTTAATATATAACTGATAAATGTTATATAAAAGTTTAAAGAAAATTTCCAAAAAAATATTCTTATAATAGTTTGGAAAAATTCGCAAAAATTTTAAGTACATAAATATGTATGTAGTATGTATATTTTTTTTAAAGCTTACTGAGTAATTTTTTTAAGCTTTCTATATGAATTTAATAATATTCAAAACTGTAGAATAAATAGAAATAAATTTTAAACGCATAATTAGTATATCATGGGGGTAAACTTACAAAAATTAATTTCTCAAATAAAGAAAAGGTTTAGTCAAAAACAAAATAATAATTTATGTATGTAAAAATATGTGCATGAATGTATATATGAATATATGTGTGTATGTATGTATATATGAATGGATTAGAATTGAAGATTTTAAAATTTTTCGTTCCAACATATGAACGTATGTACATATGAATGTATTAGAATCGAAAATTTTGAAATTTTGCTGTTGGAAAAATTATAAATAAAATTATAAATGCAAATATACATAATTATGAATAGATACCTGTTTTTTTTAAACTGTGGGTAAACATATAGGATTGAATTTTAAACATAAAGAAAAGGTTTAGTCAAAAACAAAATAATAATTTATGTATGTAAAAATATGTGCATGAATGTATATATGAATATATGTGTGTATGTATGTATATATGAATGGATTAGAATTGAAGATTTTAAAATTTTTCGTTCCAACATATGAACGTATGTACATATGAATGTATTAGAATCGAAAATTTTGAAATTTTGCTGTTGGAAAAATTATAAATAAAATTATAAATGCAAATATACATAATTATGAATAGATACCTGTTTTTTTTAAACTGTGGGTAAACATATAGGATTGAATTTTAAACATAAAGAAAAGGTTTAGTCAAAAACAAAATAATAATTTATGTATGTAAAAATATGTGTATGAATGTATATATGAATATATGTGTGTATGTATGTATATATGAATGTATTGGAATTTAGCATTTTTTACAGGTTTTCGCTCGAACAATAAAAATAAAATTTTAGGTAGATACATACGTACATAAATTGTGTATGTATATTTTTTTAAAGCTTGCTGACGAAACATAATATTCAAAACAATAACAAATGAAGCATTAATATTCAGTTGCCACAAAACATCTGATGTCTTTTATAAAATCTGACATTTATTTAAGTTTATTTCGATTTTTCGAAATTAAAATATATGTGAGATCATTGCATTTTCAAATATTATTTATTTCTCGGTTTGTGTTTCTAATAATAAAAATAACGTAAAACGTATCATTTATTTCTTGGTTTGTGTTTCTAATTATAAAAAGTATAAAAGAAAAACGTGCTTTTGTTATACAAAAATTTTTTCAGAAAATCTTAAAATAGAGCTATTTCGGGGCTAAAAAGTTCCAATGTCAGATTTTTCTGGTACCCTAGAGGCAAAATTCTACCTAATGCCTTTTGTCCCATGTCTCTAGCCCTTCTAGAAGTACCCGTACTTTTTACCACCTGAGAAGTAGCTATATATATATAATGTAAAATATGATGGTTTTTACTGAGTTATACGAAATATGAATAAAGTATAGAATTATTAAGAGAAATTCAAAGTACTGCGTAGCCTAGTGGTTAGCGTGGTAGTCTCATAGCCAGAAGGTTATTGGATCAATACTTGCCTGGATGTTGTCGTATTTTTATTTTTTTGGATTATTTTAAAAAATTTTTTTTTATTTTGTTTAAATTTTGTGTTTTATTTTTTTTTAATTTATAACATATAAATGTTATTATAAAAGTTTAAAGAAAATTTCCAAAAAAATATTCTTATAATAGTTTGGAAAAATTCGCAAAAATTTTAAGTACATAAATATGTATGTATGTATATTTTTTTTAAAGCTTCCTGAGTAATTTTTTTTAAGCTTTCTATATGAATTTAATAATATTCAAAACTGTAGAATATATAGAAATAAATTTTAAACGCATAATTATTAAATCATGGGAGTAAACATACAAAAATTAATTTTTCAAATAAAGAAAAGGTTTAGTCAAAAACAAAATAATAATTTTATTCATATATATGTATGTATGTATGTATGAATATATGTGTGTATGTATATATGAATGGATTAGAATTGAAGATTTTAAAATTTTTCGTTCCAACATATGAACGTATGTACATATGAATGTATTAGAATCGAAAATTTTGAAATTTTGCTGTTGGAAAAATTAGAAATAAAATTATTAACACAAACACACATTATTATGAATGTATACCTAGTTTTTTTAAAACTGCGGGTGAACATATAGAAATAAATTTCTCAAATAAAGAAAAGGTTTAGGTTAAAACAAAATAATAATTTTATTCAAATATATGTGTGTATATATAAATGTATTAAAATTTAGCATTTTACAGTTTTCCGTTTGGAACAATAAAAATAAAATTCTAACTACATACGTACATACATATATTCTGTATGTACATATATTTTTTAAAGCTTGCTGACGAAACGTAATGTTCAAAACAATAACAAATGAAATATTAATATTCAGATGTCACAAAACATCTGATGTCTGATAAAAGCTGACATTTATTTACGTTAAGATTAATTCGTTTATCCGCAACAAAAATATGTGAGATCATTATATTTTCAAATATTATTTATTTCTCGGTTTGTGTTTCTAATAATAAAAATAACGTAAAACGTATCATTTATTTCTTGGTTTGTGTTTCTAATTATAAAAAGTATAAAAGAAAAACGTGCTTTTGTTATACAAAAATTTTTTCAGAAAATCTTAAAATAGAGCTATTTCGAGGCTAAAAAGTTAAAATGTCAGATTTTTCTGGTACCCTAGAGGCAAAACTCTACCTAATGCCTTTTGTCCCATGTCTCTAGCCCTTCTAGAAGTACCCGTACTTTTTACCACCTGAGAAGTAGCTATATATATATAATGTAAAATAGGATGGTTTTTGAAGAGTTATACGAAATATGAATAAAATATAGAATTATTAAAGCAAATTCAAGGTACTGCGTAGCCTAGTGGTTAGCGTGGTAGTCTCATAGCCAGAAGGTTATTGGATCAATGCTTGCCTGGATGTCGTCGTATTTTTATTTTTTTGCATTATTTTAAAATTTTTTTTTATTTTATTTAAATTTTGTGTTTTATTTTTTTTTTAATATACATATAACAGATAAATGTTATATAAAAGTTTAAAGAAAATTTCCAAAAAAATATTCTTATAATAGTTTGGAAAAATTCGCAAAAATTTTAAGTACATAAATATGTATGTATGTATGTATATTTTTCTAAAAGCTTCCTGAGTAATGTTTTTAAGCTTTCTATATGAATTTAATAATATTCAAAACTGTAGAATATATAGAAATAAATTTTAAACGCATAATTATTATATCATGGGGGTAAACTTACAAAAATTAATTTCTCAAATAAAGAAAAGGTTTAGTCAAAAACAAAATAATAATTTATGTATGTAAAAATATATGTATGTATGAATATATGAATGTATGTGTGTATGTACATATATATGAATGTTTTAGAATTAAAGATTTTAAAATTTTTCGTTCCATCATATGAACGTATGTACAAATGAATGTATTAGAATCGAAAATTTTGAAATTTTGCTGTTGGAAAAATTATAAATAAAATTATAAATGCAAACATACATAATTATGAATGTATACCTAGTTTTTTTAAAACTGCGGGTGAACATATAGAAATAAATTTCTTAAATAAAGAAAAGGTTTAGGTTAAAATAAAATAATAATTGTATTCAAATATATATATGTACATATGAATGTAATTTTTCAAATAAAGAAAAGGTTTAGTCAAAAACAAAATAATAATTTTATTCAAATATATGTATGTACATATAAATGTATTAAAATTTAGCATTTTACAGTTTTCCGTTTGGAACAATAAAAATAAAATTCTAACTACATACGTACATACATATATTATGTATGTACATATATTTTTTTAAAGCTTGCTGGCGAAACGTAATGTTAAAAACAATAACAAATGAAATATTAATATTCAGATGTCACAAAACATCTGATGTCTGATAAAAGCTGACATTTATTTACGTTAAGATTAATTCGTTTATCCGCAACAAAAATATGTGAGATCATTATATTTTCAAATATTATTTATTTCTCGGTTTGTGTTTCTAATAATAAAAATAACGTAAAACGTATCATTTATTTCTTGGTTTGTGTTTCTAATTATAAAAAGTATAAAAGAAAAACGTGCTTTTGTTATACAAAAATTTTTTCAGAAAATCTTAAAATAGAGCTATTTCGGGGCTAAAAAGTTCCAATGTCAGATTTTTCTGGTACCCTAGAGGCAAAACTCTACCTAATGCCTTTTGTCCCATGTCTCTAGCCCTTCTAGAAGTACCCGTACTTTTTACCACCTGAGAAGTAGCTATATATATATAATGTAAAATATGATGGTTTTTAATGAGTTATACGAAATATGAATAAAGTATAGAATTATTAAGAGAAATTCAAAGTACTGCGTAGCCTAGTGGTTAGCGTGGTAGTCTCATAGCCAGAAGGTTATTGGATCAATACTTGCCTGGATGTTGTCGTATTTTTATTTTTTTGGATTATTTTAAAAAATTTTTTTTTATTTTGTTTAAATTTTGTGTTTTATTTTTTTTTAATTTATAACATATAAATGTTATTATAAAAGTTTAAAGAAAATTTCCAAAAAAAATATTCTTATAATAGTTTGGAAAAATTCGCAAAAATTTTAAGTACATAAATATGTATGTATGTATATTTTTTTTTAAAGCTTCCTGAGTAATTTTTTTAAGCTTTCTATATGAATTTAATAATATTCAAAACTGTAGAATATATAGAAATAAATTTTAAACGCATAATTATTATATCATGGGGTTAAACATACAAAAATTAATTTCTCAAATAAAGAAAAGGTTTAGTCAAAAACAAAATAATAATTTTATTCAAATATGTATGTATGTATATATGAATATATTATGTAAGTATGTATATATGAAAGTTTTAGAATTGAAGATTTTAATATTTTTCGTTCCAACATATGAACGTATGTACATATGAATGTATTAGAATGGAAAATTTTGAAATTTTGCTCTTGGGAAAATTAGAAATAAAATTATTAATACAAACACACGTTATTATGAATGTATACCTAGTTTTTTTAAAACTGCGGGTGAACATATAGAAATAAATTTCTGAAATAAAGAAAAAGTTTAGGTTAAAATAAAATAATAATTGTATTCAAATATATATATGTACATATGAATGTAATTTTTCAAATAAAAAAAAGGTTCAGGCAAAAACAAAATAATAATTTTATTCAAATATATGTATGTACATATGAATGTATTAAAATTTAGCATTTTACAGTTTTCCGTTTGGAACAATAAAAATAAAATTCTAACTACATACGTACATACATATATTATGTATGTACATATATTTTTTTAAAGCTTGCTGGCGAAACGTAATGTTAAAAACAATAACAAATGAAATATTAATATTCAGATGTCACAAAACATCTGATGTCTGATAAAAGCTGACATTTATTTACGTTAAGATTAATTCGTTTATCCGCAACAAAAATATGTGAGATCATTATATTTTCAAATATTATTTATTTCTCGGTTTGTGTTTCTAATAATAAAAATAACGTAAAACGTATCATTTATTTCTTGGTTTGTGTTTCTAATTATAAAAAGTATAAAAGAAAAACGTGCTTTTGTTATACAAAAATTTTTTCAGAAAATCTTAAAATAGAGCTATTTCGGGGCTAAAAAGTTCCAATGTCAGATTTTTCTGGTACCCTAGAGGCAAAACTCTACCTAATGCCTTTTGTCCCATGTCTCTAGCCCTTCTAGAAGTACCCGTACTTTTTACCACCTGAGAAGTAGCTATATATATATAATGTAAAATATGATGGTTTTTAATGAGTTATACGAAATATGAATAAAGTATAGAATTATTAAGAGAAATTCAAAGTACTGCGTAGCCTAGTGGTTAGCGTGGTAGTCTCATAGCCAGAAGGTTATTGGATCAATACTTGCCTGGATGTTGTCGTATTTTTATTTTTTTGGATTATTTTAAAAAATTTTTTTTTATTTTGTTTAAATTTTGTGTTTTATTTTTTTTTAATTTATAACATATAAATGTTATTATAAAAGTTTAAAGAAAATTTCCAAAAAAATATTCTTATAATAGTTTGGAAAAATTCGCAAAAATTTTAAGTACATAAATATGTATGTATGTATATTTTTTTTAAAGCTTCCTGAGTAATTTTTTTTAAGCTTTCTATATGAATTTAATAATATTCAAAACTGTAGAATATATAGAAATAAATTTTAAACGCATAATTATTAAATCATGGGAGTAAACATACAAAAATTAATTTTTCAAATAAAGAAAAGGTTTAGTCAAAAACAAAATAATAATTTTATTCATATATATGTATGTATGTATGTATGAATATATGTGTGTATGTATATATGAATGGATTAGAATTGAAGATTTTAAAATTTTTCGTTCCAACATATGAACGTATGTACATATGAATGTATTAGAATCGAAAATTTTGAAATTTTGCTGTTGGAAAAATTAGAAATAAAATTATTAACACAAACACACATTATTATGAATGTATACCTAGTTTTTTTAAAACTGCGGGTGAACATATAGAAATAAATTTCTCAAATAAAGAAAAGGTTTAGGTTAAAACAAAATAATAATTTTATTCAAATATATGTGTGTATATATAAATGTATTAAAATTTAGCATTTTACAGTTTTCCGTTTGGAACAATAAAAATAAAATTCTAACTACATACGTACATACATATATTCTGTATGTACATATATTTTTTAAAGCTTGCTGACGAAACGTAATGTTCAAAACAATAACAAATGAAATATTAATATTCAGATGTCACAAAACATCTGATGTCTGATAAAAGCTGACATTTATTTACGTTAAGATTAATTCGTTTATCCGCAACAAAAATATGTGAGATCATTATATTTTCAAATATTATTTATTTCTCGGTTTGTGTTTCTAATAATAAAAATAACGTAAAACGTATCATTTATTTCTTGGTTTGTGTTTCTAATTATAAAAAGTATAAAAGAAAAACGTGCTTTTGTTATACAAAAATTTTTTCAGAAAATCTTAAAATAGAGCTATTTCGAGGCTAAAAAGTTAAAATGTCAGATTTTTCTGGTACCCTAGAGGCAAAACTCTACCTAATGCCTTTTGTCCCATGTCTCTAGCCCTTCTAGAAGTACCCGTACTTTTTACCACCTGAGAAGTAGCTATATATATATAATGTAAAATAGGATGGTTTTTGAAGAGTTATACGAAATATGAATAAAATATAGAATTATTAAAGCAAATTCAAGGTACTGCGTAGCCTAGTGGTTAGCGTGGTAGTCTCATAGCCAGAAGGTTATTGGATCAATGCTTGCCTGGATGTCGTCGTATTTTTATTTTTTTGCATTATTTTAAAATTTTTTTTTATTTTATTTAAATTTTGTGTTTTATTTTTTTTTTAATATACATATAACAGATAAATGTTATATAAAAGTTTAAAGAAAATTTCCAAAAAAATATTCTTATAATAGTTTGGAAAAATTCGCAAAAATTTTAAGTACATAAATATGTATGTATGTATGTATATTTTTCTAAAAGCTTCCTGAGTAATGTTTTTAAGCTTTCTATATGAATTTAATAATATTCAAAACTGTAGAATATATAGAAATAAATTTTAAACGCATAATTATTATATCATGGGGGTAAACTTACAAAAATTAATTTCTCAAATAAAGAAAAGGTTTAGTCAAAAACAAAATAATAATTTATGTATGTAAAAATATATGTATGTATGAATATATGAATGTATGTGTGTATGTACATATATATGAATGTTTTAGAATTAAAGATTTTAAAATTTTTCGTTCCATCATATGAACGTATGTACAAATGAATGTATTAGAATCGAAAATTTTGAAATTTTGCTGTTGGAAAAATTATAAATAAAATTATAAATGCAAACATACATAATTATGAATGTATACCTAGTTTTTTTAAAACTGCGGGTGAACATATAGAAATAAATTTCTTAAATAAAGAAAAGGTTTAGGTTAAAATAAAATAATAATTGTATTCAAATATATATATGTACATATGAATGTAATTTTTCAAATAAAGAAAAGGTTTAGTCAAAAACAAAATAATAATTTTATTCAAATATATGTATGTACATATAAATGTATTAAAATTTAGCATTTTACAGTTTTCCGTTTGGAACAATAAAAATAAAATTCTAACTACATACGTACATACATATATTATGTATGTACATATATTTTTTTAAAGCTTGCTGGCGAAACGTAATGTTAAAAACAATAACAAATGAAATATTAATATTCAGATGTCACAAAACATCTGATGTCTGATAAAAGCTGACATTTATTTACGTTAAGATTAATTCGTTTATCCGCAACAAAAATATGTGAGATCATTATATTTTCAAATATTATTTATTTCTCGGTTTGTGTTTCTAATAATAAAAATAACGTAAAACGTATCATTTATTTCTTGGTTTGTGTTTCTAATTATAAAAAGTATAAAAGAAAAACGTGCTTTTGTTATACAAAAATTTTTTCAGAAAATCTTAAAATAGAGCTATTTCGGGGCTAAAAAGTTCCAATGTCAGATTTTTCTGGTACCCTAGAGGCAAAACTCTACCTAATGCCTTTTGTCCCATGTCTCTAGCCCTTCTAGAAGTACCCGTACTTTTTACCACCTGAGAAGTAGCTATATATATATAATGTAATTTATAGTGTTTTGAATACATAGTTCTAATAGCAAAGTAAGTGAAAATGATAGTAAGGTAGTCAATTCTAATTTTTATTTGTCTCATCAGAATATTAGAATTTTGATTTCAGAAATTATAAATGAATATTAGAATTAGAATATCAGAAATTTTGATTCTTGCCTGATTCAATCATTCGCTTTGTATTCTTAGCCAAATATTATGTTCTTTACCGAAATCTGGATTTTAATACATTAATTATTACATTAATTATTAATAATAATAATAAATAATAATATCCTAATTAATTTAACAATAATTCTTACTCGTCTGGTGATGTTGCTGTATTTGTTGGAGGTAATATTGCAAGCGATTTTTCAATACTTGAATTTAGTAGTGCTAACGTTACAAGTTTAATATGTGAAATTAGTAATGTTTATTATATTTTTATTTGTGTATATAGACTTCATAACTTTAAAGTACATGATTTTTTAACTGAATTCTCTATATTTTTAACTAATTTGAAAAATAAAAATTGCATTGACAAACTATTAATTTTAAGCTGAACACTGTAAAATCTCGGGGTTTCTCGAAAACATTTTCTTTTGAAAAAAAATCGATATTAATTTATTAAAATATTTGTTGAACAGTGAATAGTGGGGAAGAATTTATTCTAAGCAGAACCCCCTTAGCTCACTTCTTATGATATATGTCCTTGAATGTTCTTTTTCTAATTGTGTGTGTCAGAACAATATGAAAAAGCTAAAGATAGTGTAATAATTTATGTTAATATTTTTAATATTAATATAAATAGTGCAAGACAGCACTATTCTAATTAAAAAGCGTAATAAATTTGGGAAAAAAGTTTTAAGATTTCCTAATAATATTCGTCTAAACTATAATATTGAACAATATTAAGATAAACTTTGTATTAATAATATGGTTGGTGTTGCAAATTGTAAGGATTACTACTTTATTTCCAAGTTTCAATCAGCTAGAGGATATTCAAGGGTTCGAAATAACGCATTTGTTATTAATAATGGCGATAAAACTTTAGACGATTCAATTAATGTTGCCGATCACTGTAATAAATTTTTTTCTATCATTAGAGCATTGCAATTTTGATTATTCGATATACTTCTACTGATATTGTTAAGGAAAAATATGCTCGATCCGATTCCTGCTTTTGATTTCACACCTGCTTTCGAAGTTTTCAAAAACGTTGGTAAAAAGGTATTTCTTTTCAAAATTATGATATCTTGGCTAATATTTACAATTATATGCCGTCTTTTGAGTTTTTTTCCAGAGAAACTTAAAGTTGCTGAAGTTATAGCTTTATTCAAAAAGGATAAAATTAATATTTTGTTTTATTTTTTAACATTTTTAAAAAATAAGTATATATGTACATATACCCACACAACCACGCTATATAGATTTCGATGAATATTAATAAATGTACCTTGATCGCCTTTATAGAACTTATTAAAGCTGCAGTTAAAGAACGACATCATTTCCTTATTGTATACCGGACAAGCTGTGTTAAAAGGCTAATAATATGATTGATATAATAACATATGATAAGAAATATTATAAGGCTCGAATTTTATCATTTATTATCCGAACATATATGAATGGTGATAACTGCGTCATGCTAGAAAACAAAACCGTACTCCAGGTTTAATATTTTTTTAAGGATTAAAATGGAAACCTAACTTACATGTTAGGAAAAAAATTTATAAGTGTAAAACTTTTCAACGATGAAAAATGCATGTCGGCCTCGAACATGTTGACGGATGATTTTGAAACACAAAGTACGTTTCCCTTTATAACTTAAATTGTAATTAAACTGTGCTGCTTACTTTATAATATAAACGGACAAAAATATATTGTGTCCCCAGTTTTACATACATACGTATTCTTTGACACTTAACATTTCTGAACATCTTTATTAAAGGCATTATTAAGATTTTTAAATTAAAAGATAATAAAAGAAAATAAATCAATATTTTATAGAAATTCGAAGCAATGTAAAGTATTTATTCAGAAACCTATAAAGTGAACTAAAACATTTCCTTAGAGGAACCAAGCCTTGAAATCTTTTTCGATCGTTATAGCTTTATATACAAATATATTCGTTACATTTCATAGAGAACATAGACACTTCACGCTTGGTTGTGCGGGTATATTATACAGAATATTTTAACAACCAACTTATTAAACACTCAACACTATTTTCGTACATTAGTATGTATAGTCTTTTGCAATACGTATTATGTATTGCAAAAGACTTTTCGTTACTCAGAAACTCTGATTTACAATAATGATTTTATTCTTCATGTTCTGTTATTTATGATGACAACCAATGAAAAATCAATGGAATATTATGTGTCACAATATTTCATAATTATTAATATTTGGTCGTAGTTTATAACATTTTTATGAGTAAATTTGTCTGGCTATTTTATATCGAAATGCATATTGCATGTATTGCTATTTGGAAAAGTGAAAACAAGTGAACCATAATGTTCGTAAGTGAATTGAACTTGAACAATTTGTTCATTACGGTTGCAGTACCGTCTCAAAACTTTCAATACCTTTACATTGTAAAAAAACTACTAAAGCTTTTCGTACATTTTGGAATACAATTTTTACAATATTATTACATACTTTGACGTTTGTTTGAAAAGTTCCATTTAAAGTTCTGTGCAAATATTAATTTTTAACAAACGTTACCAAGTCATTTAAAACTTTGCATTTTTATGCTGCATTTAAGGAAAAAAATTTAATAACTAGCACTTTATTGCTGAAAATAAATGCTAATTTATTTAATTGGTTATTTATGGCAACATTTATATGACAAGATATAAGAAAAGCGTGCTCGATTTTTTCAATACCCGATTTACTTTTATTTTACGTCTCCACTATGTATAAAACGCGTTTAGGAAAAGTATATATTGTACTAATGTCTTTATATCTAACAAGTCCCAATCAGTGTTCCCACTCGGAAAAAACAAAATGTATCCAATTTCGAGAAAAAAATGTATCCAAAATGTATCCAACCTCGTAAAATAGCATTATTATAATAAGTCGTCTTATTTTGTACAAATTAACCCATAATTAATATTAATTTGCTTTATTCCACAATATGAGTTTTGTTATTTATACTAAATTCTTTAAGAAATCACATACAACTTCTATTATATTTTAAATGTGAAAGTTAAGGTCAGAAAAAAAATATGTATATATGCCTTCTGTAGTTGCTGAACTATGCGGTAAAGACGATTGACCATGAAAACGGACAAATTTTAAAAAATATGTACATCCAATGCATTTTCTATTACATCTAGCTAACACTAAAATATTTTTGGTACGTTCTTGTATGAATTTTCTAAATTTTAATACAGGAAGAGGCAGTTAATAAAGTATCTTTTTTACTTTCTTGTAAAAAACTCGGAAACCTGCTTAGAATAGCCAGCAAATAACATTTATTGATGATAAAGCAACTTCGCGATTTAATATTAGCAGCATTTTAACTGTCTTGTTATATTTATTTAGTGTTTGAAAAAAAATGTATCCATATTTCAGTAAAATTTTAAAATGTAGCCAATTTCGGCATTTTAGCAGATTTGAGTATCTTTGTATCCAAGCTCAAATTTAAAGCAAAAATGTATCCAAATGGATACAATTGTATCCAAGTGGGAACGCTGGTCCCAATACTCAATTTTTTTTACGAAATGTTACGAATTTTTGGCCTCGTTGTTGGTTTTTTCTTTAAATGCCACTGATCGTGTCATATTTTTTATTATTTTTTTCTTTTTTTTTACGTAAAAAAGAGATTAATATTTTAAAAAATCTCAGGATATTATACACATTTTTTAAAAAGCTTCCCATTTAAATTCTATTGCACGAAAAAGAAAGAAAGGTAGGAGGAAAGAAAAAATGAAAAAAAATTTCAAATTCATATTTCAGTATGATTTCAAATGTTAATGAGGAAGGATGTATGATTTTTTATGCACATTTTGTATTTCCCAATAAGGTAAGTTGAGTAGTGTCGGCTAACAAAAATGTTATTAAAAGTAATATAGGTTGACACATTTCAACAATTTGAATTATCTCATTTCAGTTATTTATACGTTACTTATAAAATTGTTTCAAATAATTTCAGTTAGTTTTTAAATTATTAAAAATAAATATGTATGTACCCACTTCCAATAAATTTTTTTTTAAATAATTATTTTAAAACAATTTCGAACATGTTAAATTGAGTGCTTGAAAAATTTTGTTGTGCTCTTCTTTCATATTTTATTAGCAGGTAAACAAGAGCAATCTATTTATAAAATGTCCCTGCATGTGTATGTATGACCTATCTTAATTCTAAACGGAAAGAATTTTAAAATACCTGAACAAAAATTTTAAAATACCTGTTATTTTACAGTCTGAATTTTCGAGTCATTTGGTAAAATACCATTTATTTCAAAAATAGAAAAATATTCAAATCCGGTCATAAAAATATATGATTGTTATTTCCAAACATTTTAAATATTTTTTTTTCTTAGGTAATTGATATAAATGATAGTAAGTTTTTAATATTTTTTCAAATAATAATAGAGGTAAAATTTTGAAGTTTATATAAAATTTGTATTTAACAAATAATATTTGATTGTATTTTAGATATTATTTTCTAATTCCCTCTTCAAATTTTTTCTTTACTATGTATTTATATCAATATTTAAGAATTATCTTTCATTAATTATATTTTCAACTTGACACCACAGGTACTTCCCATATCTTGCGTTAACTTACCCTATGAGAAAAAAAAGCTGTTCACTTAAAAATAATGAAATGCTTTCAGTAACAAATAAAACGTTGAAGACGAAGGTTGTGTTTGTTGTTTTTCCGCTTTTTTTTAAATTTTAAAATAATTATCAATGAAAATATTAATATATTTTTTTGATTTTTCAAATATATGTTCTAAATTTTACCTGCTTTATAATAAGTGTGAATTT
Source organism: Condylostylus longicornis (assembly GCF_029603195.1). NCBI lineage: Eukaryota > Metazoa > Arthropoda > Insecta > Diptera > Dolichopodidae > Condylostylus > Condylostylus longicornis. The sequence goes on from NW_026578209.1 coordinate 142,561, forward strand.
ATTTTAATATTTCTTCTCAAAAAATAGCCACTTCGATTTAAAAAAGGCCATATAAAATAAGGTGTGCTTTCAAGTTTCTCTCTGAGCATTGGGACTTGTTAGATATAAAGACATTAATTGTACAATGTCAAGAGCTTTTACGAAGCTTCTTGGAATTTGATAGTTTGTAAAATTTACGTCGTACGCGCATTTTAACAATAACAAAATTGTAATTAAATTTGTGATTAACTCCTCCCTCTTAAATACAATTGTCCCAAATCGTTATACACTTGGGTACAAGACCGGATTTCTCATATATGCAAAGTATGCATTTGCAATGGGCGACAAAAAACAAGGCCGCCATCAAGTACTTAAAAAAACCATAATTTAATAAAAAAATTTTCATCCAAAAAAAGGATTCCAAAATTTTTTTTATATCAATTTACAGCTAAATTAACTTGATAAAATGTGTTTAGATACAAACATAATATTTTATTTCTAATAATATAAAAAATGTGCATGGAACAACAAGTCAGTTAGTCAAAACACTAATTATTGATCTACATATATTTTCCTTTCGACCATACAACAATGAAAGAGTCTACATTACTCTTTCATTTCTATTTATTATACGAATATACTAAATATTTTTTTGATTAATATGAATCATCAGAATTACAATTATTGTTGTTATTTTTTTCCTTTTATATATGTAAGAATAAATTCGCATATGCCTATACATGCAAAATATTATTTCATACAGCTGTATACATTCAATCCCACATAGAAGCAAATACGCAAAAAACTTTCAAAAATACACATGTACACATAATTTTCATTGTCTAATATGGATAAGATCAACACTCATGAGTACACATATAATTATCTCATAAAGCAAAATTTTTATTTTGTTGAGATTGGTCCCTATCAACGATCGCTCGTACACATTTAATTATATCACAAAGCAAAGTTTTTATTCAGGAGTGATCGTCCTGTCAACACTCGTTTGTACACATTATATTTAAATTGTTTCATATAAGCAAAATATTATTTATGCTGAGTTGTGGCCCACTCACAAAACAAACAAACACATTATTATAATGTATTACTTTTTCTGTATAGTGTATACTATTGCATTAGTAAACAACAAGAACAAAAAAGAAAAAAAAAACAAAAATTAAGAATGAGAATAGAAAGAAATTAGAAAAAGAGAATGAGAACAATATTCTTAAATAATTTACAATATTTTTTCCAATACAAACTTCTGATGCATCGAATAATGTTGGGGTCAATATCAATCTTATTTAGTACTTCTAATAGTCTTCTAAACTTTCGTAATCAATGAAGCATAGAAATAAGTCTTTCTGCACATCTTTACAATTCTACACTAGGACCTGAATTTCGAAGAGGCTTCTCGTGTCACAGTCTCTTCCTTGAATCCAAATTGAGTTGTTCCCATGTGCTCTTCACATTTGCCATATATTCTTCTATGAAGTATTTTTAGAAATATTTTCAATGCATGGCTCATCAAACCTATCAATCTATAATGACAACACCGCTTCGCATTGGACTTTTTTGGCAGAGTTATAAATTTGGATTTAAGCCATTCCTACGGAAATATTCCAGTCGTGTATATTTTATTGAATATAGTTTCTAAAATACTCAGATTTTCATCATTAATAAGTTTCAAGAATCTCGCTTGGCACCTCATCTGGACCTCAAGCTTTGTTGTTTTTAGCCATATTAATTGCCCTAGTAATTTTAGCTTTTGTTATTGGAAGATGGGATTCCTTCACTTTCTTATGAAGGTTGATGTAGATGTTGAAAACACTCTAATGCATTACATTGTTCGTTCATGCAGTTTTCTTTTGTCCTTCTACATTGCGATCTTATTTCTTTATTTAGTCGGTTGTATTCCAATCGGTTTCCATTCCGAAACTCCCTTCTCTTTTCCATCAAAGATAGGATTTCTGGTATATTCAGTGAAATTTCATTTAAAATCGTTTTTGTATTACGCCATATTTCATTGCAGCTGTTATTGACGAGGTTAATGGATTTTATTTGATCATTTATTTCACCTGAAATTCTTGCCTTTATATTAATATCTTTGAGCTTTTCTAGGTTCGGTTTAGGGGTTCTTTGGGGTTTGATAATAGACGTTAGCTTCAATCTCATTTTTGCCAAAAGTAGATTGTGATCAGATTGAACATGTTGATACCTCGAAGATTGAATTAGCAAGTCGGTGGTTAATTGCAATATAACCTACTTTCTTACTATATTCGTTGAGCTATATTCGTTTAGATGGGGATTTCCACTTATATAGCCTTCTAGAAGGAAGTTTGTACCAAGTGCTAGTTAGTTTAAGGCTGTATTCTTGACAGAATTTAAACAGTCTGTCTCTTCTTTCATTTCGCGCGCCCAAACCCAAACGGTCCAACAGCTATCCCTGTTTTACCACAACCAATCTTAGCGTTGAAATCGCCCATTACTGTATTGGCATCATGTGGTTTTGTCAGTTTGAAGATGTTTTTGATTTCTTCATAAAATGTTTCGACTTCATCTTCATCCTTACCAGCTGTTGGAGCGTAGACCTGGATGATATTTAAGTTTACAGGCTTAGCTTTAAATTTCAGAAGTAATGTTCTGTCTGAATATGGGATGAATTCAATCATGTACTACTTCATATATTTTGGAATGATAATTCTAACATCTTTATGGTGGTTTGTGTTGTTGTTGCCCATATAAAAGAATATAGAATCATCTGTATGATGTTCCCCGGAATTTGGCCACCAGGTTTCGCTGATTCTAAAAATGTCTATGCTTAAACGGTTCATTTTTTGAATTGTGTTGCCCAACTTCCCAGATTCTAATAAGCTTTGAACATTCCAAGTTGCAATTTTTAGGTTTAAGTTTCTCCGGGGATTCTTAGCACCCTCGTATTTCCGGAGACTGAGGCCCTTTGTTGATGTTGTACTTCCAGTAGTGGTTTCCTGTTGCCTTCTGAAGGGTTTATAATTTTCCTGCTTCTAATTACTGCCGTCCCTATGGGATCAGACGCAAGCGAGGAAGCCGTCCATTTTGGGCCAGACGCTTCTAGATTTTGTTTTATTTCGGAGTTTCCATCTCCTAGCCTTTGGGAAACCAATCTCATCAGCCACAAGGAGGTAACGTTTCTCCCTCTCTCGTTTTTTCCTGACCTGATTACTACACTGGGGTTGATACCCAATCGTTCATGCAGGTCACTCAGGTTAACAGGTTCCACCACGTGAAGGTGAGAGTAGGAATTAGGTAGGAGTGGCTAAGAGTTCCTAACTGGATGCGTCAACATATATCGCTTCACTGACCCTTTCGGAACCCCTTGTATCTTCGTAATATCTTCTACTTATATTGAATAGAAAACATGTTTAATAATCAAGCGAATGTTAAAAATTTTATATTGAATTGATGTAGTTTAAATCATCCAAACAATAAAAGTAAATGAAATGGCGCATAATTTCATACATTTATCTCAAAAATTAAAACAATTAAACAGCACGACATTTTGAAATTTCAAAACCACAATACTATAAATACCAGTAAATGCCTTTTATGAATTTATAATATTTTCATATTTCATAAAATCTTAGTTTTTAAGTCACAAATTTTGGACCGAATCTTTGATTTTTCCTAAATTTTTGAATGGAAGTCGAAACTTTTTTATACACTGCTTCAATTATCAGGCGATTTGTAAAATAAAAAGCCAACGAATGTAAATTTAAAATTACGAATAAAATTTTGCTATGTACAATCATTTAAGTATATAAGTAAATAAATGTTTACTTTTTTTATATTCAAAGAAGCTTTCAAAAAGTTAATTTTCAAAAGCTTTCAAAAATTTAATTTACGCAAAAAAATGAATTTTGGGTTATTAAAACTAAAAAATTAAGTTTAAATGATTGAAATAAATCTTATCATAACTACTTAAATTATGGTAAATTAAAATCCTTGTTGTTGGATTTGTAAAAGAAAAAGCTGAAAGTTTAAATACAGGTTTTAATTCTATAATTAATCCTGCATTCAGCATGATAAGGTTACAAGAGAGTGATTTATGATGAATAATGTGCAATGGTTATTACATTTTGTTCACAGTATAAAGAGGTGGAACGAAGGGGGGGGGGGGCGAACTTTTTAGAAACCGCTTATGGCGCCGAATTAACTTGGGCCGTGGCTGCTTATGTATAAATTTCTATTGTCAATTATCACTGCTTGATTTTCTCGTTCGATGAATCAGAATCTAACTGATGTGTTATATTTTTTTGTGATTCTTCAAATATTTCTTTAGAGTAATTTCTAAGAATAATTTTTGCTTTTAAAGTTATGTTATTATTTTTAAATATAATGTAGATTATTGCTGATATAGGAATTATTAAGGTAAAACTTGAATAACCAAAAGTAGAAAAAATGGTAAATTTTATGTTCTCGTGTAGAGATTTTATTTTATTAATTTCATTAATATTTTCAAGATGAATTTCATTTATCATTTCAAAAGATAATACTTTTGTTATATTAGATTTAAATGGTGGTAATTGTAAAAGTAGTAATTCTAAAACTTGTAATCTCTTCTCAGGTAAAACTTCCCTCATTTATTCTAACCGTTAAATTAAAAATTTTAATTAAGAATGAGCCATTTAAAGTGTGTCATTTCTCTTTTATATACGTTATATGTTACATCTGTAATCATTCTGTGAAGTTATTCCTGGACTCATTTCTTCTACTGTCGGATTTTACAGACGGATTTTATGCCATCCAAAATATTTATAATACACATATCATTTGTTATTTTAACTATATCTTTTTTAAATTGAAATTTCATTGTTTATTTCACAATTTTGATATGTTTTGTAACATTATTTTTCTGACTGGTTTTAGTAAAATTTGATCGTACTTTACATAATTAGTTAATGGTATATTTATTAAATAAAATATTTAAGTCCAATTTGTTATCACTTTAACTTCCGATAAGTTTAAAGCTTTCTTAATTGAGTTAAAACAAAATTTTTTTTTGAAACATATTTATTTTAGTTTTAATTTCTTTATTACTTAAAACTAGTGAATCTAACGTGTTTCATTTTCTTTAGCCCTATGCATGAGATAGTTTACATTTTGTAGTTGTTCTTTAATTAATTGCATTTGGTATTTTATTTCAAATAGATTTTTTACATTTGTTTCAAATGTAACAAATATAATTTGTTATTTTTGTTACGTTGTTAATTCTTTCATTAACCCAGCATTTACACATACAAGTTACTTGCAAGCAAGTTTGTATAATATTAATTGTCAATTAGTTTTTCGAAATGTCAAATTACTTGCTATTATGACGTAAGCGTTTAGCAAGCTAATTTTTGAAAATGTCTTTGAGAAGAAAACAACTAGCAATATATATAATTGTTTATAAATTTTAGAAACCATAAATTTGCTAAGTTTAATTTTTTCAAAACAAAATTCAAAAATTTTAAATTAAAAAAAAAAAAAAATCAAAACAACAAATTTTTTTTTGTGAATTTCTCAATATGTCAAATTACTTGCTAAAATTACTGGCAGCAAAATTTTCTTGCAAGTTGAACTGCAAGTAAACAAGCAAGTAGAAATATTTCAATATGATAGTAAAATTTTTGTATGTATTGCAACTTTCTTGCAAGTAACTTGTACGTGTAAATGCTGGGTAATTTTGTTATTTATTACAACCTGTTTATTATTGTTACTTATAATATTATTAATTTTTGGTCTTAACATTACTAAATCATCATGGTCCGCCAGCCATTTTAGATATATTCCGCAAATTCTTTAACGTCAAAATTTTGTTTTCAGTTTGCAAACTGTCTGACGTATAAAACTTTTACGGACAGAAATATAGTAAACTTTTTACCCGTAATTGACTTTAAATTTTGATCATCGGTAAGCGTCAAAACAACAAAAAAATTTTTTTTAGATTTAAAATAATTTTATACTTACATATTAAAAATTAACAAAAAAAATATTTTTTATATTATTTTTAACGTAATGATAGTCACTCAATACATCAAATTTATTTACTGAATTATTACGTCAGACTGTCTGCATGTAAAAAAAAAATCTACAATTTTGACGCTTAATTGACTTTTTTTAAACGTTTAAGAATTTAAACTTTGACTGAAAGTAAAAACGCAGTAGAGTATTCGTACAACTCAGACAACTCAGATTTTGTAAAATTTGACGTTTAAGAATTTACCTATTTTTGATCTGGAAGGCTTTAAATAGCTTAATACACTTTCTATTTGATTAATTTCATATTCCAAGTATGGTATTACTATATGTTCATTATTTTGAAACTAAATCATTACTTTTTTTATTTGATTTGTTATATTTCCATATTCTATTAAATTTATTATATGTATGATTTTAAATTTCCGGTTTGTATTTTGGCCGGTCCAATAACAATAGGTATAGTTTGAGATGTTGCATAATCAAGGATTTGAATATCGCCGATTATTTCTTGCATTGAAATAATATAATGGCACTGTTTGATTGTTAATATAAATCAGAAAATAAAATTTTAACTTTTAATATTAGTTTTGTGAATTATTCTTCTCGATTGGGTTTTTAAGGTTAAATTTAAATTTTCAAATACAATTTCTTTTTTATATTAAGTAAAAAGTTTAACACTTATTTTTCTATTTATTTGAACATAAATTACATCTTCTATATGTATTATAATTTTTCATTGGTTGTTTTTTCTTATTATGATATTGAATGTCAAACATTTGTCTATTTTTAATTCTTTGTATATTTTCTAATATAATTTGCTCAAATTATTCTGGGTCACTTGTAACGTTTCTACCAAAATATATATCTATAGGTTTTTACTTGTTGTCGAATGTTTTGAAATAATTATATTCGTAAACTGCTCATTTATTAAGTCTGTAAAACTTGTTTGTACAGTTGTTTTCATTTGTGTAATTTTTGAATTCATTTTTTCAAAATAGTAATATTGGAGTAACTGCGGCTTATTTTTTCTTGCGTTGAGAGCTTTTTTATGCATCTCAATTATCTTTTCTTCTCGTAAATTTTTATCCGTAATGTCGTCTACTTTTTGTTTTATATATCTAATTTTGTATTGCTGAAATATACCTCCTGAAATTTACCCGCAATTTCTTCTGAAGTATACAATCCATTTATTAATGATTTAAATGAGGTTTATTGTCGCATACTTACGGTGCGATAGCACAAGCCATTGATTTGGCTATTCCAAAAAAGGCCGTCGGGTTACGCTGCAATGCGCTTCCTGACCACATTTTGCAACTCATCGCTAAAAGAAATAGTATTAGAAGGAAATGGTTTCGTACTCGAGCCCTTCTTTTTAAGGTTGCTTATTTAAATGATATTATTAAAAATAAAATTAGTGAGTATAGAAATATTAGGTGGAATGGGTTATTAAAAACTTTACACAAAAGCTCTAAACCCTTTTGGCGCGTTTGTAAAATAACTAAAAATAAAAATAGTATTATTCCCCCATTATTAGTTAATGGTACTAAATATGTTACGTGCTCTGAAAAAGCTAATATTATTGGACAGCAGTTCGAATCTAAGCACAAACAGGCCACTGACATTGGTGATTTAGTTTTCACAAACACGGTCAAGTCTTATGTATCCACACTAGATGACTCCGAAGTCATTAGAAGTCTCAAATGTAAGACTTCATCTGGTATTGATAAAATTTCAAATAAATGTATTAAATCTTTTCCCAATTGTTTTATCAAACATCTTGCACTTATATTTACTTCTTCCCTGAGATTGGGTTACTTTCCGGATAGGTGGAAAGAAGCTAAAATTGTTGCTATATTGAAACCAAATAGGGCTCCCAACCTTCCCCAAAATTATAGGCCAATTAGTATGTTAAGCAATTTGTCAAAAATCTTTGAAAAAATTATAAAAACTCGCTTATCTCAATTTATAGACCGAAATATTATTTTGAATGACGTTCAATTTGATTTCAGGACTGGACACAACACTTTACATCCTTTAACGAGAATAAAGAATTTTATTAAAAATAGTTTTGATGATAAAAAAAGTGTTGGTATGGTTACTTTAGATATTGAGGCTGCTTTTGATTGTGTATGGCACGACGGACTTATTTATAAACTAAACATGTTAGGATTTCCTTTATATTTAATTAAAATCTTAAATAGTTACCTACTAAACAGAAAATTTAGGGTACATATAGGTAAATTTATGTCTGAGTTTTTACTGTTCAAGCAGGTGTTCCCCAGGGATCCGTTTTGGATCCCTTGTTATACAATGTGTATACGTCTGACATTATCAACCTAACGGGTTGTATGTCGTCAATTTTTGCTGACGATACTTCGGTCTTATGTGCGAGTACTCTTGGACTGGAAATTGAAACTGTTTTGCAACGTGCTTTAGATACATTACATGCCATGTGAAGAATTTCAGTAAATACCCAAAAAACGTGTGCTATGTGTTTCACTAGAAAGCGGAAAAATTGCTATATACCACAAAATAAGTTGCGCTTAAAAAACTGCCCTACAGACTGGATTCATTCGATAAAATATTTAGGTATAATTCTTGATTCAAAGCTTACTTTCACGCAGCATATAAATTATATGACCGATAAAGCTGATAAGTACAAAAAAATACTTTACCCTTTCATAAATCGATATTCTAGTTTGTCTGTATCTAATAAATTATTAATTATGAAATTAACATTTTAATCAATTTTACTGTATGGTGCTCCGGTATAGGGTGACTGTGCTAAAACACACATTTCCAAATTGCAAATTAAGCAAAATAAAATTTTAAAGATAATGCTAAATTTACCGTTTTTCTACTTTACTATAAAATTGCATGATAGGGCTGGCATTGATACCATTCAGAAAAATATCTTAAAAATAAAAGAAAAATTTAACATGAAATTGAAAAATTGATCAAATAATCTAATTAGAAATCTTTTTCAACCTTAGGTTTTCATTTAGTTATAGGTAGTTCTAAGTTCTAGTCTAAGTTTTATTTTTAAGCAATTTTTATACATAAGGTTTTTCCAATTTTCCTTGTAAATTTTGATTAGTTCTCTAAATAATTAAATTTGTTAAAAAAAAAATTTATGTCTTAGCTGTGAAGATTGTTATAAATCCAGTCTAATCTCTGTATAAATTAAGAATCACATAGCACAAAAATGTAAATGTAATGGTTTAATAAAATAAAAAAATAAAAAAAAAAAATACTTCTAAAGCTTTAGCATTTAAATGGATTTTTGATTTTTTGGATTTATTTTTGAACACTCATCCGTTTTCTCCTCTTAGAGGAGTTGTTAAGGGTTTTGCAATTCATGCGTAATCTTCGACAAATTGCCTATAATATTCTGAAATTCCTAAAAATGCACATTATTGTAAATTGAACAAATTGTAAATTTTTTCTATTTTTGAAGGGTTTAGTTTTAGCCTTATGCAGGGATTATAAACCCAAGAAATGCTACTTCTCACTAAAGAACTCACATTTATCTAATTGTATTTTCATATTTGATTGATTCAATGTTGTGAATATTTTTTTAACATTCTCAACATGATCCGTTTCGTTTTTACTAAATTTTATAATATGGTCTATATATACATAAGAGATTTTACTTATATGTTATTTTAATAAATCATCAATATCGCGTTAGAAAATTGGTGGAGAGTTTTTTAAGTCAAATGGTAATCTTGTCTATTGATATATAATATACATTATTTGCTGAAAAAGCAGTTTTTTCTATATTTGATTCTTGTAATGGGATTTGACGATCTATCACCATTCGACCGTTTTTTATACCACTTGCATCTAATATTTTGAGTTCAATTCACGCTGGCAGGTTGTGTGATGGCCTAATTATTCCATCCGTTTATAGATCAGAAATCTGTTCTTCAATTTGTTGTTTTAATGTCATTGGATATGGGTAATACTTTGTACAAATTGGATCATCAGGTATGGTCTTGATTTCTAATTTTACTTTAATTGTATATGTTAATTTTTTATTATTCGGTTCCGCAAATAAGCTCAGATACTTTCGTGTTGATGATACTAACTTATAGTATTTGTTTGGGAATTATTTAAATGATCTACCCTAATATTTGCATCTATTGAATTAATGGGTCATTCTGTTGCTAATTGTTTAATTTTAAATTTACTTTTATTTTTTAATTGTCATATACTTTTCCTTTGCATATATTTGAAATTTCTTAATAAACCATTAAAACTTTTTAATGTTGGTAATAGAAAAAATTTTAATTTATCTTTAAGTTTACCAAATAAGTTCATACATCTAAGTGTGTGATTTTTTTTCTATTTTCCCTACAATAGAATTTGCAAAGAAAATTTCTGCATTTGACGTGGGGTTTTTTTTACTAACCTAATTTTTTTTTTTAAATATAATAGTTGTATATAAATTTTATTGAACCCTGTGTCAATAAGAAATTTTAATATTTCTCCAGTCTCCAATTAAAAAATTTTTATCAGTAAATTATATAAATAAATCAATAACTTATCTTCTGATGCGTCTGAAATACAGGCATTTTTGTTTCTTTATCTTCAATTATAATATTATTAATTTCAGGAAATATAATAATTTTAATAACAGTAAATTTCATCAGTTTTGTTTTTTATATTTTTATATTTATTTTACAGAATATTTTCACTACTAACTCATTACACACTTAACAGTATTTTTGAATATTATTATTGGTTTTTGAGAAAGAGTTATCTTCGCTCTGAAGTTCTGATTTACAATAATTATTTTATTCGTGTTTCGCACTTCGTGTTTTGTTATATATACTTTAATAACCAATAAAAAATTAAAGAAATATTTTGTGTCACAATGATTGTTAGACGGCGATTTGCACTAACATTTATACACAAGAATCCAAACCAATAAAAATTTTTATTATTGCCTCTTTCCAAGAACAAAATATTATTTTCCTTTTTTATATATATAAAATAATTATAAAAAAAAAACAATTCCCCTTTTTTTCTTTTCAATTCTTATCTTAACAATTTATTGATTCCATTAATAAAATTTACTTTTCTTTGAGTATGACTTTACATAAACTAAGTATATAATTTCAACATAAAATTTAAATGTATAAGCTCAATGCGACGGTTTTTTTAATACTGTGGTGTCGATCTGTAATTTTCCATCCTATTTATAGATCCAGAAAAGATTTATCCAAACGGTTGTGCAACGGTGATACACCTAGAACTTTTTGGTTGATAACGTTTTCTTGTATATAGAACAGATGACGCAGTTCACTGAACTTAAAAATACAATGTAGTTTTATATACACTGCGCTGTGATTTGTTGTTGTAATTACTTTATATTTTTCATATATTTTTCTAATGTCTTTATATCAAACAAGTCCTAATACTCAATTTTTTTTACGAAATATTACGAATTTTTGGCTTCGTTCCTGTTTTTTTCTTTAAATGAATTATTTTTTGCATTGGAATAATATAATGGCACTGTTTGATTGTTAGTATAAATCAGAAAATAAAACTTTAACTTTTAATATTAGTTTTGTGAATTATTCTTCTCGATTGGGTTTTTAAGGTTAAATTTAAATTTTCAAATACAATTTCCTTTTTATATTAAGTAAAAAGTTTAACAACTATTTTTCTATTTATTCGAACATAAATTACATCTTCTATATTATAATTTTTCATTGGTTGCTTTTTCTTATTATGATATTGAATGTCAAACATTTGTCTATTTTTAATTCTTTGTATATTTTCTAATATAATTTGCTCAAATTATTCTGGGTCACTTGTAACGTTTCTACCAAAATATATATCTATAGGTTTTTACTTGTTGTCGAATGTTTTGAAATAATTATATTCGTATACTGCTCATTTATTAAGTCTGTAAAACTTGTTTGTACAGTTGTTTTCATTTGTGTAATTTTTGAATTCATTTTTTCAAAATAGTAATATTGGAGTAATTGCGGCTTATTTTTTCTTGCGTTGAGAGCTTTTTTATGCATCTCAGTTATCTTTTCTTCTCGTAAATTTTTATCCGTAATGTCGTCTACTTTTTGTTTTATATATCTAATTTTGTATTGCTGAAATATACCTCCTGAAATTTACCCGCAATTTCTTCTGAAGTATACAATCCATTTATTAATGATTTAAATGAGGTTTAGATATTGATATATAGCATTTTCAGATTAAATTAACCCTTTTGCGAATTGAATTAAACCATTTGCGAATTGAATTAATCCTTTTGCGAAATAAATTAAACTTTTTTTTTAAATTAAACCTTTTTCAAATAAAATTTAACCTAAAAAAAGATGTGAAAATCATGAAAATGAAAATCAATAAAATTTAAGCGACTTATTAAAAAAGTCATGTTTTTCACATTTATGTACGTAATATCATACGAGTATGTGTATATATATATATATAAGGGGACATATGTATGTATGTAACTACATTGTATTAATTTAAATTTTACATTTATTTTTGCATAAAATAAAAAATAGTTAATATCCATAATTTTACATGTAATTAAAATACATTAATGTAAAGTTTACATTTAAAAGATTTCAATATATGAATTTCTGATTTGAAAAGTTGGAAATGGACATGAATAATTTACTCTAACCTTTCAAAAATAAGATAATCGTAAAACTTTTTTAATTTTGATAAGAAAAGCAATCGGTAAAAAAGCAAAAAAAACTAGATGATGAAAAAATCAGTATTATCTTTCATTGATGCAAAAATATTTTGGGGATACCTGTACTGAAACTTTGGGTATCTTCGAAATTGCATCTATAACGTATCAGACACATTGTAACACCTTCTAAAATATCAAAAAAAAATTTACAATTTATTATGTTCAATTTATTAAATTAAATTAAATTTAAGCAAAAAATTTTCTATAAAGTAAGCAACGGAATGAAATAATGCAATTCATCAAGATTTTTAAGTTTTCAAATGTAAAATAATACAATTTGTTTAAAAACAAAAAGCATGCATTGTATAAAAATTAAATTGAAATTTAATTTTTTTCGACAAAGCCGTACAACTTTTATTTGATGATTCCGAACAAATCCCTTAACTTAGAAGTGATTTTCCTAATTATTATATCAAAAAAATTTGAACTAGTTTAAGTACCACGTTTTTTTGATGTTAAGTTAATTTTTAACAAATTTTATTGGTTAATTTTAATAAGTAAAAGTTGTTTTATAAATTGTGATTTTCTCAAAAAAGTTTTACGATTATCTTATTTTTGAAAGGTTAGAGTAGGTTATTCATGTCCATTTCTAACTTTTCAAATCAGAAATTCATATATTGATACACACAGATATATATATACACACATGACTTTTTTAATAAGTCGCTTAAATTTTATTGATTTTCATTTTCATGATTTTCACATCTTTTTTTAAGCTTAATTTTTTTTTGAAAAAGGTTTAATTTAAAAAAAAAAGTTTAATTTATTTCGCAAAAGGATTAATTCAATTCGCAAATGGTTTAATTCAATTCGCAAAAAGGTTAATTCTAATCGCAAAAGCGTTAATTCTATTCACAAAAAGTTTAATTCCACTCGCAAAAAAGTTAATTTAATTCGCAGATGGGTTAATTTAATCTGAAAATGCTATATCTAATTTTGTATAATAAGTTTAATAATTATGTGTCTATGATATGTTGGAAACGGAATTGAAAATTGATAACTAATTTCATATGTTTCGTTATCCGTTAACGAGGATAATTGATTTTTAAAGACATTAATTGGTACATCCACTGTCGGAATTAAATTATGTGAAGAACTATCATCGCTATGAAGTGTTATATCTGAAAAATTGATTTCCGTTTGATTAAGTGTTCCAGATAATGAGTCAGCTACTACATTTGTTTTTCCTGGCTTATATTTTAATTCGTAATTATATTTCTCACTTTCCATCTTTTCATTTTTGCATTATTATTTTTATTGCTTAATGTATATGTTAATGGTTCATGGTCAGTATAAATTTTTATTTTTGGGTGACCATAAAGGTAGTAACAGAGTGAACCTAAGGCCCAAATTATTGCTAACATTTTTTTTCATTAGCGACGTCGGCCTCTTTTGTTTTTGTTAACGGAAATAAATGAAATAGCCTTGTCGTCTTGAATTAAAACAGCCCCTAAACAATCTGATGCGTCTGTTTTTAATTCGAAAATCTTTTTTAGATCAGGATACATTAAAATATTTTCTCTTGAAATTAGTGCGTTTTTAATTTTATTAAATACTTCTAATCAGTTCTCTCTCTGTTCGCATTGAGTGCACTTGTCTATTGATAATAAATCAAAAAACATAATATAACAATCACAAGAAAAAATAATAAAAAAAAATAAAAAGTAAAAATTGGTCGAAAGCGTGGTTTATCGTCCGATTCAGATGTTAAACACGTCGAGCATATCAAGATGCCGCTTATTAAAGGCTCTAATATCCATACAACAGATATGAAAACATCTAATAAAATTGATAACTATTGGCAAATTTTGCCAGCTCAAGTACGTGATGATGAATCACCAAATACGGACACTGATAAAAATGAAAATAATGCTCAAAAAATCAAAATACCACCAATTACGCTATTAAAAAAATTACCTAACTTTGTGCATAATCTAATGTTAAATTTAAAAATTAATGATTACAAGTTAAAAAATTTTCAATTGGAATTAAAATATTCTTAAATTCTGATGAATCATATTTAAAAATATGTGCTGCACTTAAAGAAAATAGCTGTGATTTTTTATATAGAAAAAAAAAATGATAGGCCTTTCAAAGCAATTTTGTCAGGCCTAGATAAAACAACAACAACTGAAATTAAAAATATATTATGTGACTTACAACTCAAATGTGTTGATGTTAAACTTATTGAAAAAGAAACTAGGTTTAATACTAAAATTATTTTATATGTTGTTTATTTTGAAAATAAAACAATAACTTTACAACGATTAAAAAGTGAATTTTGCTATATCCAACATCATAAAGTACTCTGGGAATATAAAAGAAAAAATATAAATAAAATTACCCAATGCTATAATTGCCAGATGTTTGGGCATGGTGCTACTCACTGCCATATCAAAACATTCTGCGCTCCTTGTGCACAAAGCCATAAATCAATGGACTGTCCTAACAGAGATAATATCAAATGTGCTAATTGCGGAAATAAACATCATGCTAATGATATTTCTTGTCAATATAGAAATAACTATATAAGTTTTGTTAATAAATTACAAACCTAAAATTAATGATAAAAGAAATGCTGAAATTTTACGAAATGGAAACTACTTGCACAACAGTAATTATGATAAACTTTTTGCCTGTAATCTAATGAATGCAAGTAACAACATCAATCAACAAAACAACAACTTTGATCAAGCGATTACCTGGACAAAATTCAGAGATCATTCTAATAATAGTATTTATAATAAAACTTCTGATAACAATAATATTACTACTAATGGTAACATGTCATTTACTTATCCTAACAATGCTAACAATAATTTGTTCTCTATAACTGAAATAAATGAATTAATGTCAGAATTATTAAATAAATTACGTAGTTGCAGTAACAGGGAGCAACAATTTAATGTTATAACGCAACTTGTATTTAAATATTTGTATGGTAATAATGCTAAATAATCTCAATGAATTGAATATAATAATTTGGAATACTCAATCATTTCAAAACAAATCTTTAGAATTTTTTAATTTTATGATTTTGAATGGTATCCATGTTGCCCTTATTTATGTTGCACACACAGTAGGGGTGGTGGGGTTGCCATTATTATTCAAAAAAATATTAATCATGTGTTATTGCCAGTCTATGAAACTCATGTTGTTGAAAATTTAGGAGTTGAAATATTTTTCAGTGGTGGTGATTCAGTCAAGTTATTCCCGGTATATTTCTCCGGAAATACGGCTAGATGTTTAAAATCAAATTGCAATGATTCATTAAATATTAATAGTAATAAATTTAATCACATAAAAAAAATGTTCAAGGCTGATTTATTGAAATTCTCTAGATGTCCAGGTAAATTCGTTGTAGGTGGTGATTTTAATTCGCGTCACAAATTATGGGGCTGCTTAAGGGCAAACTCTTATGGTAATATACTTAAGGAACTCTTGGAACTTGATAAATTTAAAATTTTATATCCTGATGATCCGACTTATATCGCTACTAACTCTAGGGCTAACCCTTCTACCCTGGATCTATTTTTGACTAATGCTGAAGATTATATTTCTAGTCCTGTTGTAGTAAATGAACTTTATTCTGGTCATCTTGCTGTAAAAATAAAAATAAATAAAAAACCTGTTTTTGACGACAATTGTCATTCAAATTATAGAAATGCTGACTGGTCTGTATTTACAAATTACCTCAAGGAAAATTTCTCTAATAATATGGCCCAAACGTTTAGCTATACATATGAAATTGATAACACTTTGTCGCATACTTACGGTGCGATAGCACAAGCCATTGATTTGGCTATTCCAAAAAAGGCCGTCGGGTTACGCTGCAATGCGCTTCCTGACCACATTTTGCAACTCATCGCTAAAAGAAATAGTATTAGAAGGAAATGGTTTCGTACTCGAGCCCTTCTTTTTAAGGTTGCTTATTTAAATGATATTATTAAAAATAAAATTAGTGAGTATAGAAATATTAGGTGGAATGGGTTATTAAAAACTTTACACAAAAGCTCTAAACCCTTTTGGCGCGTTTGTAAAATAACTAAAAATAAAAATAGTATTATTCCCCCATTATTAGTTAATGGTACTAAATATGTTACGTGCTCTGAAAAAGCTAATATTATTGGACAGCAGTTCGAATCTAAGCACAAACAGGCCACTGACATTGGTGATTTAGTTTTCACAAACACGGTCAAGTCTTATGTATCCACACTAGATGACTCCGAAGTCATTAGAAGTCTCAAATGTAAGACTTCATCTGGTATTGATAAAATTTCAAATAAATGTATTAAATCTTTTCCCAATTGTTTTATCAAACATCTTGCACTTATATTTACTTCTTCCCTGAGATTGGGTTACTTTCCGGATAGGTGGAAAGAAGCTAAAATTGTTGCTATATTGAAACCAAATAGGGCTCCCAACCTTCCCCAAAATTATAGGCCAATTAGTATGTTAAGCAATTTGTCAAAAATCTTTGAAAAAATTATAAAAACTCGCTTATCTCAATTTATAGACCGAAATATTATTTTGAATGACGTTCAATTTGATTTCAGGACTGGACACAACACTTTATATCCTTTAACGAGAATAAAGAATTTTATTAAAAATAGTTTTGATGATAAAAAAAGTGTTGGTATGGTTACTTTAGATATTGAGGCTGCTTTTGATTGTGTATGGCACGACGGACTTATTTATAAACTAAACATGTTAGGATTTCCTTTATATTTAATTAAAATCTTAAATAGTTACCTACTAAACAGAAAATTTAGGGTACATATAGGTAAATTTATGTCTGAGATTTTTACTGTTCAAGCAGGTGTTCCCCAGGGATCCGTTTTGGATCCCTTGTTATACAATGTGTATACGTCTGACATTATCAACGTAACGGGTTGTATGTCGTCAATTTTTGCTGACGATACTTCGGTCTTATGTGCGAGTACTCTTGGACTGGAAATTGAAACTGTTTTGCAACGTGCTTTAGATACATTACATGCCATGTGAAGAATTTCAGTAAATGCCCAAAAAACGTGTGCTATGTGTTTCACTAGAAAGCGGAAAAATTGCTATATACCACAAAATAAGTTGCGCTTAAAAAACTGCCCTACAGACTGGATTCATTCGATAAAATATTTAGGATTCATTCGATAAACTTGATTCAAAGCTTACTTTCACGCAGCATATAAATTATATGACCGATAAAGCTGATAAGTACAAAAAAATACTTTACCCTTTCATAAATGGATATTCTAGTTTGTCTGTATCTAATAAATTATTAATTATGAAATTAACATTTTAATCAATTTTACTATATGGTGCTCCGGTATGGGGTGACTGTGCTAAAACACACATTTCCAAATTGCAAATTAAGCAAAATAAAATTTTAAAGATAATGCTAAATTTACCGTTTTTCTACTCTACTATAAAATTGCATGATAGGGCTGGCATTGATACCATTCAGAAAAATATCTTAAAAATAAAAGAAAAATTTAACATGAAATTGAAAAATTGATCAAATAATCTAATTAGAAATCTTTTTCAACCTTAGGTTTTCATTTAGTTATAGGTAGTTCTAAGTTCTAGTCTAAGTTTTATTTTTAAGCAATTTTTATACATAAGGTTTTTCCAATTTTCCTTGTAAATTTTGATTAGTTCTCTAAATAATTAAATTTGTTAAAAAAAAAAATTTATGTCTTAGCTGTGAAGATTGTTATAAATCCAGTCTAATCTCTGTATAAATTAAGAATCACATAGCACAAAAATGTAAATGTAATGGTTTAATAAAATAAAAAAATAAAAAAAAAAAATACTTCTAAAGCTTTAGCATTTAAATGGATTTTTGATTTTTTGGATTTATTTTTGAACACTCATCCGTTTTCTCCTCTTAGAGGAGTTGTTAAGGGTTTTGCAATTCATGCGTAATCTTCGACAAATTGCCTATAATATCCTGAAATTCCTAAAAATGCACATTATTGTAAATTGAACAAATTGTAAATTTTTTCTATTTTTGAAGGGTTTAGTTTTAGCCTTATGCAGGGATTATAAACCCAAGAAATGCTACTTCTCACTAAAGAACTCACATTTATCTATTTGTATTTTCATATTTGATTGATTCAATGTTGTGAATATTTTTTTAACATTCTCAACATGATCCGTTTCGTTTTTACTAAATTTTATAATATGGTCTATATATACATAAGAGATTTTACTTATATGTTATTTTAATAAATCATCAATATCGCGTTAGAAAATTGGTGGAGAGTTTTTTAAGTCAAATGGTAATCTTGTCTATTGATATATAATATACATTATTTGCTGAAAAAGCAGTTTTTTCTATATTTGATTCTTGTAATGGGATTTGACGATCTATCACCATTCGACCGTTTTTTATACCACTTGCATCTAATATTTTGAGTTCAATTCACGCTGGCAGGTTGTGTGATGGCCTAATTATTCCATCCGTTTATAGATCAGAAATCTGTTCTTCAATTTGTTGTTTTAATGTCATTGGATATGGGTAATACTTTGTACAAATTGGATCATCAGGTATGGTCTTGATTTCTAATTTTACTTTAATTGTATATGTTAATTTTTTATTATTCGGTTCCGCAAATAAGCTCAGATACTTTCGTGTTGATGATACTAACTTATAGTATTTGTTTGGGAATTATTTAAATGATCTACCCTAATATTTGCATCTATTGAATTAATGGGTCATTCTGTTGCTAATTGTTTAATTTTAAATTTACTTTTATTTTTTAATTGTCATATACTTTTCCTTTGCATATATTTGAAATTTCTTAATAAACCATTAAAACTTTTTAATGTTGGTAATAGAAAAAATTTTAATTTATCTTTAAGTTTACCAAATAAGTTCATACATCTAAGTGTGTGATTTTTTTTCTATTTTCCCTACAATAGAATTTGCAAAGAAAATTTCTGCATTTGACGTGGGGTTTTTTTTTACTAACCTAATTTTTTTTTTTAAATAATAGTTGTATATAAATTTTATTGAACCCTGTGTCAATAAGAAATTTTAATATTTCTCCAGTCTCCAATTAAAAAATTTTTATCAGTAAATTATATAAATAAATCAAAAACTTATCTTCTGATACGTCTGAAATACAGGTATTTTTGTTTCTTTATCTCCAATTATAATATTATTAATTTCGGGAAATATAATAATTTTAATAACAGTAAATTTCATCAGTTTTGTTTTTTATATTTTTATATTTATTTTACAGAATATTTTCACTACTAACTCATTACACATTTAACAGTATTTTTGAATATTGTTATTGGTTATTGAGAAAGAGTTATTTTCGCTCTGAAGTTCTGATTTACAATAATTATTTTATTCGTGTTTCGCACTTCGTGTTTTGTTATATATACTTTAATAACCAATAAAAAATTAAAGAAATATTTTGTGTCACAATGATTGTTAGACGGCGATTTGCACTAACATTTATACACAAGAATCCAAACCAATAAAAATTTTTATTATTGCCTCTTTCCAAGAACAAAATATTATTTTCCTTTTTTATATATGTATATAAAATAATTATAAAAAAAAACAATTCCCCTTTTTTCCTTTTCAATTCTTATCTTAACAATTTATTGATTCCATTAATAAAATTTACTTTTCTTTGAGTATGACTTTACATAAACTAAGTATATAATTTCAACATAAAATTTAAATGTATAAGCTCAATGCGACGGTTTTTTTAATACTGTGGTGTCGATCTGGAATTTTCCATCCTATTTATAGATCCAGAAAAGATTTATCCAAACGGTTGTGCAACGGTGATACACCTAGAACTTTTTGGTTGATAACGTTTTCTTGTATATAGAACAGATGACGCAGTTCACTGAACTTAAAAATACAATGTAGTTTTATATACACTGCGCTGTGATTTGTTGTTGTAATTACTTTATATTTTTCATATATTTTTCTAATGTCTTTATATCAAACAAGTCCTAATACTCAATTTTTTTTACGAAATATTACGAATTTTTGGCTTCGTTCCTGTTTTTTTCTTTAAATAGTTTAAATGCTACTGATCGTGTCATATTTCTTATTATTTTTTTCTTTTTTTTTACATAAAAAAGAGTTTAATATTTTAAAAAATCTCAGGATATTATACACATTTTTTAAAAAGCTTCCCATTTAAATTCTATTGCACGAAAAAGAAAGAAAGGTAGGAGGAAAGAAAAAATGAAAAAAAAATTCAAATTCATATTTCAGTATGGTTTCAAATGTTAATGAGGAAGGATGTATGATTTTTTATGCACATTTTGTATTTCCCAATAAGGTAAGTTGAGTAGTGTCGGCTAACAAAAATGTTAATAAAAGTAATATAGGTTGACACATTTCAACAATTTGAATTATCTCATTTCGGTTATTTATACGTTACTTATAAAATTGTTTCAAATAATTTCAGTTAGTTTTTAAGTTATTAAAAATAAATATGTATGTACCTAATTCCAATAAATGTTTTTTTAAATAATTATTTTAAAACAATTTCGAACATGTTAAATTGAGTGCTTGAAAAATTTTGTTGTGCTCTTCTTTCATATTTTATTAGCAGGTAAACAAGAGCAATCTATTTATAAAATGTCCCTGCATGTGTATGTATGACCTATCTTAATTCTAAACGGAAAGAATTTTAAAATACCTGAACAAAAATTTTAAAATACCTGTTATTTTACAGTCGGAATTTTTGAGTCATTTGGTAAAATACCATTTATTTCAAAAATAGAAAAATATTCAAATCCGGTCATAAAAATATATGATTGTTTTTTCCAAAGATTTTAAATTGTTTTTCCGCTTTTTTTAAAATTTTAAAATAATTATCAATGAAATTATTAATATATTTTTTTGATTTTTCAAATATATTTTCTAAATTTTACCTGCTTTATAATAAGTGTGAATTTATTTTAATATTTCTTCTCAAAAAATAGCCAATTCGATTTAAAAAAACCCTTATAAAATAAGGTCGTGCTTTCAAGTTTCTCTCTGAGCATTGGGACTTGTTAGATATAAAGACATTAATTTTTCATTTCATTCGCTCGTTCTTTTTTATTTTACTCCACCACACTTGACAAATAGCTGAGTTGATTTATTTTGATCGATTTTGCCATGCGGCAACACTGATTCCACCTAACGAAGCAATCGAACGAATTCTTTTTTGTCTGCAAAATGTCAATCTTGTTTATAAAAAATAAACAAACTGAAATGTGGTGTTGTTTTCTATTTTTTTTTCTTACAAAATTATAAAATTATGGAACAAAAATTCCGTAAAAATTATAAAAATAATGAAAAATAACATAAGAGATCAACCACGAAAGAAGAATCGACTGTGCTCTACCAAAATAACAAGAACAAGTGATTGCAAACCTGCAATATATTCAACAGGTTAGTTGAAGTTTAATTTATATATTTGGTTAAATAGAATATGTATGTTATGTGCTTTAATGAACTTCAATTTTAGGTTCAGATGAAAACTTCCGCATTTGGATGCCAGTTACATATTCAGTTATACAACCGAATAAAGTTGTAATTCTACCCGTTACTTCCACTTAATTTAAACAAACAATTTTTTTTCCTTTTAAAATATTTTTTTTTATTCTTTCTACTAAATTAAATTCAAATTCTAAAATAAATAATCACATCAGCATTTTTACCTGTTATACTTTTGCGCGTGTAAAAATCATGCTATGTAAAAATGCTTAATTAACAAATTTCATTTAAACTACCTTACTATGTGATGTTTCTTATAATTATTAAGCTTTAATCAGTCGTTAGCCGTAAAAGTAAAAACATCAGTTATTTTATATATTATAGTAATTGTCATATATTACCTGTAAAAGAAGGAAAAGTTATCTTTGTAAGAAAATTAAATCGAATTAAATTGCCATATAAATTTTAAATTAAAAATAATAAATCATAAGAAGATCAAATTGAATAAAATTGTCATATAAGAAAATTGTGAATTATAAATAACAAATAATAAATTTAAATTGTTAAAATTAAAAATAATAAATCATAAGAAAATCAAATTGAATAAAATTGTCATATAAGAAAATTGTGAATTATAAATAATAAATAATAAACTCAAATTGTGAGAATTTAATTGTGAGAATTTTAAATAAAAAAAGATAAGAATAAAAATTCAAATAAATAAAATAAAGTTGTTTTAAATTCATAAACAAAATATAACTCTTTATTTATTTTTCCTTTAAAAAAAAAGAAAATATAAAACACAAAACTGGCGCAGTCGGTAGGATTGCCCAGCTAGTGTAAATTAATATTAATTATTAAAATAAAAAGAAAAATAACTAGTTTCAAGACTGTAACAGTTATCAAGGAATTTTAGTGCAAATTAGTGCTTAACACAAATTTCAAAACAGTGACAGTTATCAAGAAAACATTTTTCTGAAACATTAGCTTTCTTTTTAAAGAATTAATGGGTGAACCTAGAATAAAATAAATAAAAAAAAAAAAAAAAAATTTTTTTTTTTATATAAAATAAAGGAAAAATATATTTTGTGCGAATAACAAAATAACAAAAATTTTAACAACAAATTTCAATTTTATTTTTAACAATATCACATAAAATCCTTAACAATAAATTATAAGTAAAATAAAAACAAAAAACAAAAAAAAAAAAGAAAGGTAATTATGGCAAATACAATTACTATTCGCGATCTCATAACCGAAGCTAGATCGTTACCCAACTTCAAAGGTAACAGGGACTACGATCTCAGCTCATTTATAAGAGATGCAGAAACGTTTATAAACCTAGCACCGGATCAAGGATCAAAAGAATACATCATATCAATCATCACCAACAAGTTACAAGGACCGGCGGCTGATTCAATCAGAAAAATTAATACCACCACGGATTGGGATAGCATAAAACGGCAACTAAAAAGGACGTTTGGAGTCCAGGAAAGTTATTTAAAGCTTAAAGAAATGGCAGATTTAATCAAATATAACAATGTAAGTCAATTTTATATAGATCTAAATGAAATATTAAATAAACTAAATTTTAAATATAACCTTGATGATAATAAACCAATAGAATTTAGCCCGAGTAACAATGAGGCTAGTATTTTAGAAAAATTTTTAAATAAGTTACCACGTTCAGATAGTATGTTTTTGCGAGCGAAAGACGTCACCACTTTAGATGACGCTTTTCATGAAATTTTACAAACTTTAGGTCCCAATCATTCCGGCTATTACGGCCAAAATAACAATAACTCTAAAAGACAAAATAATCCTTCGAATAATAATCGTAACAATAACTATAACAACAATAACAACAACAGATCACATAATTTTAATAATAACAACAACTCGCGTAATTTTAATAATAATAACAACCCGCGTAATTTTAATAATAATAATAACAATCCGCGTAATTTTTATAATAATAATAATAATAATAACAGAAATTTTTCAAATTTTAACAGAAATAGTGGAAATTTTAGAAATTATAATGATAATTATAGTGCAAGGAATAGAAATTATAATAACAATAATACATCAAATAATCGTCCTTCCGAACCAATGGAAGTTGACGTAAACCACAGCGAGGATAACCAAGAAAATTTTCGGTTAGAGCCTCGCAATCAAATGATTTACCAATAGTAGAATTTACTATTGATAACACTAAAATTAATTGCTTAATAGATACGGGATCTACTACCTCTATAATTAATAAAAATATATTGCCTCATATTAAACCTAATAAATTAGAAAAACCAATTAAAATTAACACCTTATTTGGAAACAATAATATTTTGTTTGAAAAACTCACAAATGTTCCAATAGAATTTAACCATAGTGCGAAAATTCTTTGGAAAATTGTAAACATTAATAATAGGAACTTCGACGCTATCTTAGGGCAAAACATATTAAATGCGGTTGGTGCAAAAATAGACTTAGAGAATCAGGAAATAGAGATTAGGGGCAAAGTTACAAAATTTAAAAATGCTTGCCCATTTAGAGAAACGCACGAACTATATTCAATAAATTTGAGTCCGAGTGAAATCTATAATCATATCAAGGACGAAAATTTGAATATAGAAGAGTGTAAAAACTTAAAAAATATTATATATGAAAATAGGGATTTGTTTTATCAGGAAGGTCAACAATTAACCTGTGTTGACTCTGTGAAGCATTCAATAATAACTAAACACTCCCAGCCGATATATTCCAAAATATATCGATTTCCAAAAATTCATGAATTTGAAGTAGAAAAACAAATAGCAGAAATGTTAGACCAAAATATTATAAAACATAGTAATTCACCTTATAACTCCCCAATTTGGGTAGTTCCCAAAAAAATTGATAGTTCAGGTAAAAGAAAATGGCGAATAGTCGTGGATTATAGAAAACTTAACGAAATCACTATCGACGATAAGTTCCCAATCCCTAACATCGATTCTCTTTTTGATAAACTTGGTCGAGCCCAATATTTTAGCACAATAGATCTTGCAAAGGGATTTCATCAAATACTCGTTGATGAAAATGACCAAGCAAAAACCGCGTTTTCGACCCCACAAGGTCACTACGAATTCATCAGGATGCCATTCGGGTTAAAGAATGCTCCTGCAACTTTTCAACGCATGATGAATCATGTGTTACGCGAATTCATTAATATATGTTGTGTCGTATATCTAGACGACATATTAATCTTTAGCACGTCCTTGCAGGAACATGTTGAAGCTATTTCAAAAATTTTCAATAAATTACGGGAACATAATTTAAAAATTCAAATCGATAAGTGTAAATTTTTTTCAAAAGAATCAGAATATCTTGGCCATTTGCTAACCGATAAGGGCATTAAACCGAATCCTTCCAAAATTAATGTAATAAAAAATTTGAAACTTCCAACCACGCGAAAAGCAATAAAAAGTTTCCTGGGAATTACGGGATATTACCGTAAATTCATTAAAGACTATGCCAAAATAGCACAACCGTTAACCCATTGCCTTAAGAAAAATAATAAAATAGATACCAATAATTTAAAATATATAGAAGCGTTTAACAAACTTAAGGACATAATTAGTAAGGACCCAATTTTAAAATATCCAAATTTCAACCAAAAATTTGTACTAACTACTGACGCAAGCCAATATGCAATTGGAGCTCTTTTATCACAAAATGGCCACCCAATTTCTTATGCCAGTAGAACGCTCAACGAACATGAGATAAGATATAGTACAATTGAAAAGGAATTGTTGGCAATAATTTGGTCAACTAAATATTTTCGACCATATCTTTATGGCATAAAATTTACTATTAGAACAGACCACAAACCTTTAGTCTGGTTACACTCTTTAAAAGAGCCTAATTCCAAACTTCAGCGTTGGAAAATTAAACTCAACGAATTCGATTTTGACATCGAATATGTTAAAGGTAGAGATAATAAGGTAGCAGATTTTTTAAGTAGATTAGATAATGAAAAAAATGAAATAAATGCTATGGAAATCGATAATAATAAAAATTTGGATAGAGAAAGTGAAATGGCTACAATTCATAGTGGCATCGAAAATTTGGATGACCACATTCCGATTGTAGACAACATTATTAATAAATATCTAACACAAATACATTTAGTAAAAAATAAAACAAAAGAAATTGAGATTAAATATAATAGATATAGGAAAATTTTCATAAGTGAAAAAGATTTATCAGATCAAAATTATTTAAATAATGTATTAAGACGTTATATCAAAACAGGCGTTACAGCCATATTTTCGGAATTAGAAGAAAGTAAATATGCAAAATTGCAAGAAAAATTGATAGAATTATTTAGTAACTGTAGAAAAATTAAATTTGTTAAATGCACCAAATTTGCCAAGGAAATTGATAGCGAAGAAGAAATCATTGAAATTATTAAGCAGGGCCACGAAGATACAAACCATCGTGGCATATTAGAAAATTTTAACGAATTAAAAGATAAATACTATATTCCGAAACTTAAGGATTTTATATACAAATATATAAATAACTGTGATGCTTGCAATTTAGCCAAGTATGACAGAAATCCAATTCAGTATAAATTCGAAATATCCGAAAGTCCGTCTGAACCTAACGAGATCGTCCATGTTGATACCTTTTATATAAAAAAGGAAGTATTTCTAACAGCTATAGACAAAATGTCAAAACACCTTTCTATAATAAAGTTACCTGATCGAAACAGCGTAACAATAGTTCAAACACTAAAATTACGGAACTCACTATTCGGTAAACCCAAGAAATTCGTATTTGATAACGAATTTAACAGTATCAATTTAAAAGATTTCTGTAGAGTTGAAAATATCGCAATTCACTTCACTTCTCCAAGAAGTCATACCGGGAACTCAGATATCGAACGGGCTCACGGTACCATAACCGAACATATTAGAATTCTAAATTTAACGGAACCTGATCTCGACACAGAAAGTAAAGTTCTTAAAGCCGTAGAAGCTTATAATAAAACAATCCATTCTGCAACTCAAAGAAAACCCATCGATTTTGTTAACGGGAAAGTAACCGATTTCGAAAAAATAAAAAATAAGATTCAAAATAATAAAGAAAAAATAATTAATAAAGTAAACAAAAATAAAAGACATTTTAAACCTCCCGAAACCGGAGAAATTTTAATAAATAATCCCGCGATAGTGCGATATAAGGAATTACCTAAATATAAAAAAATTAAAATTACTAATAAAAATAATAAAATCTTTGATAATAAAAATTATAACATTCATCCGACCCGCATTAAAAGAAAATTTAAATTTACAGGAAAAAATAATAATAACGCTAATAATAATACTAACATCAATGATAATCCCGTGTAACTCAACTATAATAGACGTAAATAAAATTGATACCGAAGCTGGATTTACTATAACGCAACATCAAAACATCGATATAATTGTAAGCTATGATAAAATAATTCATATAATTAACTTAACAGAAATCCAAACATTAATAAATATAATAGAAAACCAAATAAATACTTTACCTTTCGTTAATAATTCTAATAAAAACCTATATAATATGCTGAAAAATAAAATTAACAAGACTAACCATTCCTTCAAAACAATCTTACCATTAAGATTTAAAAGGGCTTTAATTAATGTTGGAGGATCCTTTCTCAAATGGATCTTTGGAACATTAGAACAAGAAGATAAAATTGAGTTAGAAAACCATTTAAAAACTGTAGAGCAAAATAATAATAATATAGCTGGCAACGTTAATAATCAGATAAAAATCAATTCGATATTTCAAGAAAATATCAATTCTCTTAAAACCAATATCGAACAAAATCAAATAATAATAGATAGAATTTCAAACTATGTTTCAGTCGACCACAAAAACGTTGTCAATCAATTACAATATCTTCAAATTTTAACCAATATAAATCTTCTAAACGAAGAAATCGAAAAGATTCAGGAAAATATAATGTTTGCAAAATACCAAACAATGGCAAGATCACTACTTAGTCCTGAAGAAATCGATGAATACGAAATTGATTTATCTAAAATTCAAAATCTAAAAAATGCAGTTGCCATTCGTAATAATTCATTAATTTTCATTCTTCAAATTCCCAAAATTAGTAAACAAAAAGCAAACCATTTTAAAATAATTCCAATACCTAACTCAAAGTTTGAAAAAGTTTCAATAGATATAACTGACGTCATAGTCTTTCGTAATAAAACATATTATCTGAATGAAGAAAAATACATTAATAAATTAAAACCAACATCAAATTGTTTAGCAAATCTTATTCATAATTCATATAAAAATTGTTTTAAAATTCAGGAAAGTAAACTAAAAATAATAGAAATTGAAGTTGGTATGGTACTAGTTACTAATGCAAATAATATAAAGTTGACTCATGATTGTAATAAAATAAATTATTTTCTAAATAAAAATCATATTATATTTTTTAATAATTGTACTATCGAAATTAATAATTCAAAATTTTCAAATAAAATCAGTGAATATAACCAAAACATTATAATACCCAATTATTCAATATTAAATAATTTAAATTTTTCCATTAATTTAGAAGCTATTCACTTGAAACAAATAGAAAACATAGAAAAAATTGAACAAATTTCCTATGAAAAAAAATAAAAACAAAGTAATAGTTTATTTCAATACAACTTTTATTTCAATCTTTTTAATAATTACGATAAGCATATTTTTGTATATCAAGAAAGATCACATAGAATGTTTTAAAAAGAGTAAAGATAAATATGTTGTCCAGGAGAACAACAATCTTAAGGAGGGGGAAGTTACATATTCAGTTATACAACCGAATAAAGTTGTAATTCTACCCGTTACTTCCACTTAATTTAAACAAACAATTTTTTTTCCTTTTAAAATATTTTTTTTTATTCTTTCTACTAAATAAAATTCAAATTCTAAAATAAATAATCACATCAGCATTTTTACCTGTTATACTTTTGCGCGTGTAAAAATCATGCTATGTAAAAATGCTTAATTAACAAATTTCATTTAAACTACCTTACTATGTGATGTTTCTTATAATTATTAAGCTTTAATCAGTCGTTAGCCGTAAAAGTAAAAACATCAGTTATTTTATATATTATAGTAATTGTCATATATTACCTGTAAAAGAAGGAAAAGTTATCTTTGTAAGAAAATTAAATCGAATTAAATTGCCATATAAATTTTAAATTAAAAATAATAAATCATAAGAAGATCAAATTGAATAAAATTGTCATATAAGAAAATTGTGAATTATAAATAACAAATAATAAATTTAAATTGTTAAAATTAAAAATAATAAATCATAAGAAAATCAAATTGAATAAAATTGTCATATAAGAAAATTGTGAATTATAAATAATAAATAATAAATTCAAATTGTGAGAATTTAATTGTGAGAATTTTAAATAAAAAAAGATAAGAATAAAAATTCAAATAAATAAAATAAAGTTGTTTTAAATTCATAAACAAAATATAACTCTTTATTTATTTTTCCTTTAAAAAAAAAGAAAATATAAAACACAAAACTTGCCTATTGAATTCATTAGATAAGTAAAATCACGTTATTGTTGTGAGCTTTGTAATCTTTGTTGTTTTTTTTATTGTCTTTTTACATTTTTAGGAAATGATCTGTGCCTGTGACGTAACGACAGAACAATAATGCTAATTTTTAATATTAGTTCGTAGTTTATAACACTAGGGGCCCCTGTGGTTTGCTTAGAAGCAGTATTATCTGTTGTAAAAAGAGGATTGTGGCAATCAATTTTAAAATAAGTTTAGAAAAATTTGTACATATTATGACATACATATGCAGGTATATACTTGTATATGCATAAATATCATATTGGTTTGAATACTAATGATAATAATGGAAATATTTTTAATTTAATAAATTTTAAGATGTAATATTAGTCACTGTTAATTACATAGATATGATTAAAATTCAAATTATAATGATAGTAATGGAAATATTTTTAATTTAATAAATTTTAAGATGTAATATTAGTCACTGTTAATTACATAGATATGATTAAAATTCAAATTAAGAATTAGTTAACAATTAAAAAAATTTCCTTCTAAACAACGTTATCTAGATAAGTACGTAACGTAACGTTATTCGTGTTCTTATATCTCTCACAATTTTTAGTTTTATTTTTTTTAATTCCATTCCATGTTAAATACAACAACAAAAAATTATTTTACTCTTACTAAACTCATTTAAAATATTTCGCTTCCCTTTGCTTTTTATTTTTGTTTATGGTAGTAAAGCAAAAAAACAAAAAAAATATTACTACTCTTTTTTTATTCTCTTTCGCTTTTCGCTTTTCATTTTTTGTTTTTGTTTTACAGTATGTATAATCAATTGAGTAATGTTTCTACCCAGCATTCTCTTTTGCTATTTTCATTTTTTTGTTTTTGTTATTTATTAGATTATATGTATACCTGTTCATGAACTGGAAAAATCTTGTAAAATATAATATAGATTTTTATGAGTAAATATGTCTGGCTATTGTATGATTCATTTTATGTTGAAAAGCATATTGCATATAACGCAATTTCGAAAAGTGAAACCAAATAGACCATAATGTTCATAAGAGTTTTGAATTTGAACAACTTGTCCATAAAGTGTAATTTGAGTAAAAGTTAAAAGTATTTTAGCAATAACAAAATTGTGAGACGCTTTTCTGAGAATTTTTTCTGATGAAATGTATAAGCCTTTAAATGAAAATAGAAAGAGTTCTGCATTATTATTTGGCATTACTTAGGCTTTCGATCTAGTTAATCCTAAAATTTTTACTAAAAAAACTGCAAAGCCGAACATGGGTTTTATTGGCTAAAGTCTTGCTTTATGGATAGAGTGCTCTTTGACATAATATCCTGTGGTTTTTCCCAGGGTTCCATACTTGGTCCTATCTTGTTTCTAATATTTATTAACTCTTTATTTTTGCAGCAATTCAGGAATACAGTTACTGCTTTTGCTGAAGACACTGCGTTCACTTATTCTTGTAATGATAATGTATGAATGCATGAATTATAATTTAGATTTTGGCAATAGCTTAACACAGACTGGTTACCAACTGCTACCTAAATGATAATCTTTGTGACAAAGTTTTGTCATTGAAATCAGTCTGATTCGTTTAAATATTTTGGAATCTGAATGATTCTTGATTCTGGATTAGTGTAAACATACATACATGTTACAATAGTGTCATTTAAGTTTTTACTGTTCGGAACGGCTTCTGTGTTCATTTTACGACGCCCTATTCCATTCGAAAATTCAATAAGGTTTATCTTAGGGTAGGGCTTTTTTTAATAAAATTAGTCAACTACTGTCAAAAACAGTATGTTATAAAAGTTAATAACTAGTTATAATTACAATTTTTAAAATTAGTCGAAATTTGGCTGCTAGATTTCGATTTCAAGACATGAGGACTTTTGTAAAGTGGTTTAACTTAGTTTTTGTTTTAAATGTTTGCGCTTTTACATTTTTTTCTTCATTTCCAAACTTTTGATTTTATTTTTCAATTTTTCTCAATTTTCTATTTTATTTTTTCTTACTTTATACCTACTTTTAACTTTTTCGTAACTTCATTACAATTTTCTTTAAATTTGTATTATATATCCTCATTTTTTTTTTGTTTTAAGTTTCATTTTAAAAAATTGTGTAACTTTATAAATTTAATTAATTAATTGATTTTTCTAACCAATATTACTAATTTTTTTTTTTAAATTAGTGTTCTTAGTATTATTTCTTCACATGTACATACATACATATATAAGGAAATAAAGAACTGTGCTATGAAACATAGGGCAAGCTTGGAGCAGCATGTAAATGTTGAGACCTATCGGCTTATAGGGAAGTGGGATAAGAATAAGAATAAGAATACGATAAGAAGACCGAACTTCTCGATTTAGTCTAAAGTGCATCTCCACCCTTCGTAATATGGTGGGATCTTTCTTTACGGAATGTAGGCAGAAAAACAAGATATGTAGATAAAAACTTATAATTAGTTCGACCAGTTTTAAAGGGGTTAAAGTCCCACTATTGATAGGTCTGACGGCAGTTTAGGTCTGCCTACTTCTGTCTTTCGATGATTTTTAACACTTGAATTAAACCTGATGATTTTCGCACACCCGATTTTATCCTGACGAACAATAACACATGATGATTTTTAACAACTGAAAAACAAAAAATACGAGCCCCATTTTTATAAGATTTATAAGTTTAATTTCTCCTTGCCGAACAAATCACCTTATACATATTATATTACTTGATTATGGCTGAAAATATTGACAGTACAAAATCTGATAAAACTACTATTAAAGGTCCCATTATTATAATAAAAACTATAGTTTAACAAAGAAAAAGTAGTTTTTGTTTACACGATTTAGCGTGTAGGATTAGAATCTTGGAATCATATTTCTAACATTTTCTTATTTTACAAATGTTGTTTGAACGAGTGTTTAATTCTTGTGATAGAGGTACCCGTTATAAAAATGAAGAATCTTATGTTTCTGTCATATTTCAATTTTATAGTTGATAAGCGACAGATGAAGGAACTCACAACTACTTGAGTTAGATAAGAGTTTAGTCATTCAACCTTCTTCTTCAAATCTTCAAAAAACAAAATTTTCCCCGATTTAGCGACAAACAGGCGCGGTGTTGATGTATTCGTCTTCCTAAGCGGTTCCTAAAAAGTGCGCCCCCCCTTCCATCGTTTTACCTATTTTATTAATGTGAACAAAATTTAATAGGCATTGCACATTGTGCATCATAAAACACTTTCTTGTTACCTTATTATGCTGAATGCAGAACTAATTATAGAATTAAAGTCTGGGACTAAACTTTCAATTTTTTAGCACTTTTCCAAAAAAATTTTGAAAAAAGTGCTTATTAGTTTCACTCTGTCCGTCCGTCCGTCCGTCTGTCCATCCATCCGTCCGTGGACACTTTTGTTGTTTACGAAAGTTCTACACCCTTGAAGATAGACAGCTGAAATTTAATTTAATACGTATATAGACCTTTACTACAAACTTATTTCCGTAGAACAAAATTTTTACCTATCTCCCCCCCTCTAGAAGTTATACCCCCCAAAACCCTAAAAATGGCCTTTTTTTAACTATTAGTTGCAATGAAACCATAAGCATTTTTGAAATTGTGCAAACGAAGAAAGGCAGCAGTATACTATAGTTAACTATAGTAGCAGTATAGTATAGTATACTATAGTTAACCTTTAGAAAAAAAAATGGCCGTTCAAATTTACCGTTATTTAAAGTCTTTTTTTTTTTCAAATTTTTGATGTCGTTTTTCCTTTAGACCCCAGCCTGTAGAAGCTTGAAATTTTAGGGGCTTTTAGACATTAACAAATAGTTCATTTCCTTAGAAAATTTTTTTTTTCCATCTCCACCCCCTCAAGTTATCGCTTCTTGAAATTTGTAAAATTTGAATTTTTGACACCTTATATTTCCGAAACCGCAAGCTTTTTCAAATTTCTATAAACATAAAAAGCTAACGGCAAATTCCATGACATTAAAAAATATAATTATTTTTCTTAAGTCACAATCAAACTTTAAAATCGAGCATTATGTTAACCCCACTTTATATTAATTTTTGCTTTATTTCAAAGACATAATGCATATTATATGCATCATCCTTAACATATGCAATCCTAGAAATAGTTTTGTATAAGAATGAAAATAATTTTAATAGTGTAGTTAAAACTATTTAAAAATTAAATAGTTTTAAAATATTATTTAAAATAATTATTTAAAACTATTTCAAACATGTTATATTGGGAGCTTCAAAAATTTTGTTGTGTTCTTCTTTCACATTTTATTAGCAGGTAAACAAGAGCAACTTATTTATAAAATGGCCCTGCCTGTTTATGAATCTTAATAGTAAACGCAAACGGACAAAAATTTAAATCAGTACCTACTACCTCTCGTTTTTCAATCGGAGTTTTTGAGTTATTTGCTAAGATAGTATTTATTTAAAAAATAAAAAAGATATTCGAATCCGGTCATAAAATATATTATTGTTTTTTTCAAAACCTTTTAAATATTTTTTTAC
Source organism: Condylostylus longicornis (assembly GCF_029603195.1). NCBI lineage: Eukaryota > Metazoa > Arthropoda > Insecta > Diptera > Dolichopodidae > Condylostylus > Condylostylus longicornis. Next base: position 176,860 of record NW_026578209.1, read on the forward strand.
TTAGGTAAAAAATTTTCTCACAAATAGAGGTAAAATTTAGAAGTGTATATAAAATTTGTATTTAAAAAATAATATTTGATTGTATTTTAGATATTATTTTCTAATTCCCTCTTAAAATTTTTTCATTATTATGTATTTATATCAATATTCAATGATTATCCTTCATTAATTGTATTTTCAACTTGACACCAAAGTTACTTCCCATATCTTGAGTTAACTTACCCTATGAAAAAAAAAGCTGTTCACTTAAAAATAGTGAAATGCTTTCAGTAACATAATATAAAACGTTGAAGACAAAAGTTGTGCTTGTTGTTTTTCCGCTATTTTAAGAATTTTAAATTAATTCTGAATGAAAATATTAATATATTTTCTTGATTTTTCAAATATATTTTTAGAATTTTACCTGCTTTATAATAAGTGTAAATTTATTTTAATATTTCTTCTCAAAAAATAGCCACTTCGATTTAAAAAAACTCATATAAAATAAGGTCGTGCTTTCAAGTTTCTCTCTGAGCATTGGGACTTGTTAGATATAAAGACATTAGCTTAGTGATCACCCTGGCTACACTCGTTCGTACACATTATATTTAAATTATTTCATATATGCAAAATTTTATTTATGTTCAGTTGTCGCCTACTCACCAAACAAACAAACACATTATTATAATGTATTGCTTTTTCTGTATACTATTGCATTAGTAAACAACAAGAACAAAAAAAAAAACAAAAATTAAGAATGAGAATAGAAAGAAATTACAAAAAGAGAATGAGAGCAATATTCTTAAATAATGGAATGCATAGCTTGATATTGAGATTGTGTATACCAATGAATGAATTTGAATTAATTTCAAAACTACATGATCGTTATGAATTTCTAATACTATGTTTTGCTTTCGTTTTTGAAAAAACTGTTATCAATCACAGAATTAAATATTAATTGGTAATATCTACTACTTATATTGAATTGAAAAAATGTTGTTTAATAATCTAGCTAATGTTAAGAATTTTATGTTGAATTGATCTTGTGTAAATCATCCAAACTATAAAAGTAAAATGAAATGGCGCAATAATGTGTTTCACACATTTAACTCCAAAATTAAAAATGCATTTATTTTAATAAAATCTAAAAAATTTAATGAACAGTATAAAAGCTTGTACCAATGTACATAAAAAGCTTAGTTTTCAAGTCATAAATTTTAGAACGAAACTTTGATTTTCTTTAAATTTTTGAATGCAAGTCGAACCTTTTTTTATACGCTGCTTCATTTCTCAGGCGTTTTGTGAAATAAAAGGCCAAATTTTATTCGTAAATTTAAAATTCGAATAAAATTTCGTTATGTACAATCATTTAAGTATATAAGTAAATAAATTTTTCAAAAAAAGTTCATTTGATATAATTTTCATAAAACCTTTTACAATAAGTTTCACTTACGTCAAAAAGTAAATTTTTTGGTTGTTAAAATCAAAAAATCAAGTTTAAATGATTTATATATTTAAATCTGATCATAACTTCATAAAAAACATACAGTTAAATAAATTATCTTGGTTTTGAATTTATAAAACAATAAAGCTGGGTCAAACCAATAGTTTGTGTTGTAGCACTTTTCCCTTTAACAAGTGAAAATTCTGCTTTTAAATACAGTCTATGTATACCTTTTAACTACACTATTAAAATTATTTTCATTCTTATACAAAACTATTTCTAGGATTGCATATGTTAAGGATGATGCATATAATATGCATTATGCAGTCTTTGAAATAAAGCAAAAATTAATATAAAGTGGGGTTAACATAATGCTCGATTTTAAAGTTTGATTGTGACTTAAGAAAAATAATTATATTTTTTAATGTCATGGAATTTGCCGTTAGCTTTTTATGTTTATAGAAATTTGAAAAAGCTTGCGGTTTCGGAAATATAAGGTGTCAAAAATTCAAATTTTACAAATTTCAAGAAGCGATAACTTGAGAGGGGGTGGAGATGGAAAAAAAAATTTTTCTAAGGAAATGAACTATTTGTTAATGTCTAAAAGCCCCTAAAATTTCAAGCTTCTACAGGCTGGGGTCTAAAGGAAAAACGACATCAAAAATTTGAAAAAAAAAAGACTTTAAATAACGGTAAATTTGAACGGCCATTTTTTTTTCTAAAGGTTAACTATAGTATACTATACTATACTGCTACTATAGTTAACTATAGTATACTGCTGCCTTTCTTCGTTTGCACAATTTCAAAAATGCTTATGGTTTCATTGCAACAAATAGTTAAAAAAAGGCCATTTTTAGGGTTTTGGGGGGTATAACTTCTAGAGGGGGGGAGATAGGTAAAAATTTTGTTCTACGGAAATAAGTTTGTAGTAAAGGTCTATATACGTATTAAATTAAATTTCAGCTGTCTATCTTCAAGGGTGTAGAACTTTCGTAAACAAAAAAAGTGTCCACGGACGGATGGATGGACAGACGGACGGACGGACGGACAGAGTGAAACTAATAAGCACTTTTTTCAAAAATTTTTTGGAAAAGTGCTAAAAAATTGAAAGTTTAGTCCCAGACTTTAATTCTATAATTAGTTCTGCATTCAGCATAATAAGGTAACAAGAAAGTGTTTTATGATGCACAATGTGCAATGCCTATTAAATTTTGTTCACATTAATAAAATAGGTGAAACGATGGAAGGGGAGGCGCAATTTTTAGGAACCGCTTAGGAAGACGAATACATCAACACCGCGCCTGTTTGTCGCTAAATCGGAGAAAATTTTGTTTTTTGAAGATTTGAAGAAGAAGGTTGAATGACTAAACTCTTATCTAACTCAAGTAGTTGTGAGTTCCTTCATCTGTCGCTTATCAACTATAAAATTGAAATATGACAGAAACATAAGATTCTTCATTTTTATAACGGGTACCTCTATCACAAGAATTAAACACTCGTTCAAACAACATTTGTAAAATAAGAAAATGTTAGAAATATGATTCCAAGATTCTAATCCTACACGCTAAATCGTGTAAACAAAAACTACTTTTTCTTTGTTAAACTATAGTTTTTATTATAATAATGGGACCTTTAATAGTAGTTTTATCAGATTTTGTACTGTCAATATTTTCAGCCATAATCAAGTAATATAATATGTATAAGGTGATTTGTTCGGCAAGGAGAAATTAAACTTATAAATCTTATAAAAATGGGGCTCGTATTTTTTGTTTTTCAGTTGTTAAAAATCATCATGTGTTATTGTTCGTCAGGATAAAATCGGGTGTGCGAAAATCATCAGGTTTAATTCAAGTGTTAAAAATCATCGAAAGACAGAAGTAGGCAGACCTAAACTGCCGTCAGACCTATCAATAGTGGGACTTTAACCCCTTTAAAACTGGTCGAACTAATTATAAGTTTTTATCTACATATCTTGTTTTTCTGCCTACATTCCGTAAAGAAAGATCCCACCATATTACGAAGGGTGGAGATGCTGTCTAAGCACTTTAGACTAAATCGAGAAGTTCGGTCTTCTTATCGTATTCTTATTCTTATTCTTATCCCACTTCCCTATAAGCCGATAGGTCTCAACATTTACATGCTGCTCCAAGCTTGCCCTATGTTTCATAGCACAGTTCTTTATTTCCTTATATATGTATGTATGTACATGTGAAGAAATAATACTAAGAACACTAATTTAAAAAAAAAATTAGTAATATTGGTTAGAAAAATCAATTAATTAATTAAATTTATAAAGTTACACAATTTTTTAAAATGAAACTTAAAACAAAAAAAAAAAATGAGGATATATAATACAAATTTAAAGAAAATTGTAATGAAGTTACGAAAAAGTTAAAAGTATAAAGTAAGAAAAAATAAAATAGAAAATTGAGAAAAATTGAAAAATAAAATCAAAAGTTTGGAAATGAAGAAAAAAATGTAAAAGCGCAAACATTTAAAACAAAAACTAAGTTAAACCACTTTACAAAAGTCCTCATGTCTTGAAATCGAAATCTAGCAGCCAAATTTCGACTAATTTTAAAAATTGTAATTATAACTAGTTATTAACTTTTATAACATACTGTTTTGACAGTAGTTGACTAATTTTATTAAAAAAAGCCCTACCCTAAGATAAACCTTATTGAATTTTCGAATGGAATAGGGCGTCGTAAAATGAACACAGAAGCCGTTCCGAACAGTAAAAACTCAAATGACACTATTGTAACATGTATGTATGTTTACACTAATCCAGAATCAAGAATCATTCAGATTCCAAAATATTTAAACGAATCAGACTGATTTCAATGACAAAACTTTGTCACAAAGATTATCATTTAGGTAGCAGTTGGTAACCAGTTACCTCTATTTGTGAGAAAATTTTTTACCTAAGTAAAAAAATATTTAAAAGGTTTTGAAAAAAACAATAATATATTTTATGACCGGATTCGAATATCTTTTTTATTTTTTAAATAAATAGTATCTTAGCAAATAACTCAAAAACTCCGATTGAAAAACGAGAGGTAGTAGGTACTGATTTAAATTTTTGTCCGTTTGCGTTTACTATTAAGATTCATAAACAGGCAGGGCAATTTTATAAATAAGTTGCTCTTGTTTACCTGCTAATAAAATGTGAAAGAAGAACACAACAAAATTTTTGAAGCTCCCAATATAACATGTTTGAAATAGTTTTAAAATAATTATTTAAAAAAAAAAATTAATTGGAAGTAGGTACACACATATTTATTTTTAATAACTTAAAAATTAACTGAAATTATTTGAAAGAATTTTATAAATAACGTATAAATAACCGAAATGAGATAATTCAAATTGTTGAAATGTTCAACCTATATTACTTTTATTAACATTTTTGTTAGCCGACACTACTCAACTTACCTTATTGTGATATACAAAATGTGCATAAAAAATCATACATCCTTCCTCATTAACATTTGAAACCATACTGAAATATGAATTTGAATTTTTTTTTTATTTTTTCTTTCCTCCTACCTTTCTTTCTCATTCGTGCAATAGAATTTAAATGGGAAGCTTTTTAAAAAATGTGTATAATATCCTGAGATTTTTTAAAATATAAAACTCTTTTTTACTTAAAAAAAAAGAAAAAAATAATAAAAAATATGACACGATCAGTGGCATTTAAAGAAAAAACCAGTAACGAAGCCAAAAATTCGTAATATTTCGTAAAAAAAATTGAGTATTGGGACTTGTTAGATATAAAGACATTAATCCTGTGATTTTTTAAAATATTAAACTCTTTTTTACGTAAAAAAAAAGAAAAAAAATAATAAAAAATATGACACAATCAGTGGCATTTAAAGAAAAAACTAGCAACGAAGCCAAAAATTCGTAATATTTCGTAAAAAAAATTGAGTATTGGGACTTGTTAGATATAAAGACATTAACTAAGCATAATCAAAATTTTGCTTTGTGATATAATTATATGTGTACGAGCGAGTGTTGATAGGAAGCAATCTCAGCAAAATAAAAATCTTGCTTTATGAGATAATTATATGTGTACGCATGAGTGTTGATATTATACATATTAAACAATATAAATTATGTGTGGATGTGTATTTTTGAATATTCTTATTTTTTGCGTAACTTGCTGCTATGTATATTATATGAGACGATTTCACTTATGTATATGTAGGATTGAATGTGTACAGCTGTATGAAATAATATTTTCTGTGCATAGGCATAATGTACGAATTTATTTTAGTATGTAAAAGCAAAAATTAAAAATTGTAATTCTAATGATTCATATCATTGAAAAAAAATATTTTGTGTATTCGTACAATAAATAAAAATAAAAGAGTAATGTAGAGTAAGAAAATGTGTGAATAATTTTCATTCTATGAATATATGAAGATCAATACTTAGTGTTTTGCGTAATTGACCATTTTTTTCCATGCATATTTTTACCGACCGTATTGTGTAAACAATAGGTAGGTTATGTGATGGCAACAAATTTTGCATATCGAGTTTTCGGTGGGAACGTACTTCTCATAGTAGGGAAGTGTAAATAAACTATTTTTAGCAACCTGTCGGTCTGTCCGTCTGTCGGTCTGTCGGTCTGTGTGTGCACGCGTGTATCTCAAGTTCGGCTGAACCGATTTTGATGAAATTTTATATGTAAGTTTGTTTTCACCATGGCACGGATCGATCAACTTTTGGTATATATCAGGCCTCGGGAACTGCACTTTTTAGCGGGCCTGTTTTACATTTTTGAACATTTTGAAGAAAATATTCAACCGATTTACTTGAAATTTTATATATAAGCTCAGCTCGACCGTCCGCAAAAATTCGTATGTTTTAGAAGAAATCAGGCATCGGCAACTAGACGTTTACTACGGGCCAAATATACATTTTTGTGTATATAAAGAGAAATAATAAACCGATTTCATTGAAATTTAATATATGAACTCCTCGTATTAAAACAATGAACATATAAATTTTTTGGAAAGATCAGGGCTCGAAAACGGATTTGCGGGCCGATTTTACATTTTTCACCATTTTGAAGAAAGCATTCAACCGATTTACTTGAAATTTCATATATAAGCTTTGCTCGATCATACGCAAAAATTCCTAACTTTTGAAAGAAATCAGGCATAAGCAACTGGGCGTTTACTACGGGCCAAATATACATTTTTGTGTATATAAAGAGAAATAATTAACCGATTTCATTGAAATTTAATATATGAATTCCCCGTATTAAAACAATGAAAATATAACTTTTTGGAAAGATCAGGGCTCGAGAACTGATTTGCGGGCCGATTTTACATTTTTCACCATATCCACAGAACAAATTGATGGAATTTCTTGAAATTTGATATTTGAGTTCTGGTTGTTACCGAAACTAACTGGCGTGCATTTCAGGGAATTCGGGTAGCACAAAGCGAAACTCTACTAAGCCAAATTTACATTTTTCTAAGCATGTTAACTATAAGCTTACTAATGTCCTAAAAATTGGAAAGACTTTCATTTAACTAGACAATACACAATGCGGTCGGTTATGTGCTCACCACATCAGATTTTTTATATTATTAGGAATAAAATATTATGTTTGTATGTAGGTACATTTTATCAAGTTAATTTCGCTGTAAATTGAATTAAATTTGTATTCAAAATTTTTTTTTTTAAATTTATGGTTTTTTAAAGTTTTTAATGGCGCCCCTGATTTTTGTCGCCCACTGCAAATGCATACTTTGCATATATGAACCATCCCTCCCAGGCGACAAATACTGGGAATATTCCATTTCATCGACATTTTAAGAAAACGCTACATAATAACATTCATTATGAGGCAATTGGAAAATGTAATCCTTAATTAATTTAATTCTTTGCACTGCCTTGCCATTGGTAGGGTTTCAACTTTAAAAGGAAAATTATTCAAAAATTTTGAAATAATAGAAATCTAGGTTTGATAATAAGTTTTGAGATATGTTTTAAGACTCAATACACGAACTATTTGAATTGCCAAGATTTTTAAAGTTTCCTCTTCACAATTACGAAGATTAGTTGACAGCTATTTTTAGCTCAATCAATTTGGAATTGAAAAAGAAACAGATATTGCGAACTCTATGACAAAATATGTAACCCGATTCTGAAGTAAAGAAGGATGAGTCCTTAACATTTTCAAAGGTGCTTAACTAAACCAATTTTTAGAGAGCGTTGAAACCAAACACGTTCATGTTACAATTCAAAACAATAAAAAATCGCTGTCGTACTTTTAAATGGAAAATTCTACCACTACAACTGCGTCTAAATGCTGGCAAATTCTTGCGCATTTTTCAATGACTAATCATAGAATTTCCAGTAATAGAACGTTTCAAAGTGCAGGATTTACAATTTACAAAAAAGCGCAAAATTTATTCATCTCACATTAACTGAAAATAACACAACTTTTTTCGTCATAGGTTCAATAATTCATCCAACATCAAATTCAATTTCAACGTACCATACTTCCATTGCTACTTCGTTAAAAAGAAAATGTGATCCTTGTTACAGCAGCTGTTTAAATTGAAAACTATTTAAAACAATCTGTCACTGTTTATGCGTTGCTTGCATTTAAATTTCATTGCGAAGTCAAATGAATTGGTGCACCTTAAAACATCTCAGTTAGCAAATATATTTATTGAATAGTAAAGTCCACTAGTAAAACTAAAGTTAGGATTTCCACAAATGCTCCAATTCATTTTCGTAACAAAAACAACTTGAATTTAGAACTTTAAATCCTAGTTTTGATATCTGGAATTTTGAGACTTAAATTTATCTGCAGAGACAGGTAAATTACTGCATCCAAAAATGTGAATTTTGTTGACCTATTTCTTTATAGGCAACAAAACATGAACTTGCCCATTGGCGACATATCTTTCTTTGAACATTTATTGTTGAGCTCCAGATTGAAAACCATAACCTATAGCACGGAACCGCCCTTATTTCTAGTAACACTAGCTAGAAATGAGAACGTCTACATTGCGATTGATAAATAAATAATACTTCTATGTTCAGACGTTTAGCTCGCTCGATGCTCCTCTTTGGAAGAAATCAGCAAAGTTGTAAAGTTGGCTTTATTTTAAAATCTGGAATGAAAAACCGGTACTCCAATAATGAAACTTTTCTTTCCGAAATTCATGATAACTGTCAAAAAGCCATTTCAATTAAAAATGTATTTTTTACAAAAACTGTTGCCTTTTGCAGTTGTTAATAAATTCCAAAAGTTATCTATTTTATCTGTTTTAATTTCGCTCTTGCATTTTTCGAGCATTCGTGCAGAATCACTATAATTATTATTAGCAATTCTTCACAACACATTTTGGGTTGTGTCACCAATGTTAAAAATTGAATAAGATGTTTTTGTTTTCAACCGAAGCTTTTTAATCAAATTATGGAAAACATCTTTAGAAGATCTTTATCAAAAATTTTGTAGTCAGCAAAATTAAGGATAACATTGTAAATTGGTATTCGCTGCAAGATATATCGCCCCAATATATTCTAGGTAAATCCGAACTTTGAAGTCGGCGAAGCATTATTTGAACCGAGCTGCCATAGATGTCATCCTCACTTTGGAGGAAATGAAGGCGAATTGCGCAAATCAAAACAATTACATAAAAATTCACGACTTATCTCAACGTTATCGTTCGATCCAAGTGATGAGCAGGCACTCATTCCGGATCATTTTCTTATCGCAGTTTTAAATACTCTAGATGAAAGGGATGTAGCTCAATAACCTAAATGCATAATTTGTCTTAGTGCACAATTTTTATAAAATTATAAACTCAAACTTTCAATTTAATTAAACTCACTTTTTTTTTACTTATCACAATAATTTTTTTACTTCTGATACATAATGTTGAGAACCATTGATTTTTAATTAGATATTTAAAATAAAACAAATTTCACAACAAATGTGCATGTAAATCTAATTTAATATGCCGTTATTATTTCTGTGGCAATATATTATAACAACTTAAGTCAAAAAATCCAACTATGGAAATTTTAAGTTTTAAATAATTAACTGTACAGATTTTTGAAATCTGTAAATGAAAAAAAATGAAATAGATTTTAAAAACACTATATTCAAATTAAAATATTTAAAAATTTTGGGTTATATAATAATTCTACTAATAATGAATTTTAATAATTCTACTAATAATGAATATAATAATTCTAATAATAATGAAAAAAGTGTAAATTTAAACAAAAAAATAAGCGGTTATATAAAACTATAAAATATACTGTACAAAATCTATCTCCATTTAAGCTTTTATATAAAAATTAAGCTAGGAATACCTTAAATTAAATTGTTTCATAGAAGTGTTACGTATAAGTTAAAGAATTAACTAAAAACAAAAAAATTTAATATAAATTTACTAGAAGCCCCTAGTGCGAATCGCACTAATTTCAAATATTCTTAAAAACATTAAAACAAAATTAACTCGTTGAACTTCATGACTATAAAATATATAAAACATAGTTGCTTGGAGTACCATCGTGTGACCCATGAGCAAATCTAAATGGCTTCGTAGAATCCGTGTGCTCACACGTCAGTGATAAGTCACTCACAGGTGTAATCCTACAATTTAGGGAAACTAACTATATTTATAAAAGGGCTACATATATAAAATTCATTTAATGAAGGAAGGAAAATTAAGAGTTAGATAAAGTAAGGCGTTAACCCGTAAAATATAAAAAATTACATCCATATACCCGCAGTGCTTAATATAGTCAACCAATAAATAATGATTTGAAATGAACATGAACTTAAATTTCAAAACAAAAAATACAAAGTTCATTTCTCTATGCATTGTCGGTTTTGTCTAGCATCTGTACAATATGCATGAATCACATGTTTAGTATGAATATAGTAGTGCTCTGCAAGAATAAATTTATATTGAAATGAGCTAAGTATGCAGATGTCATAGCCATATTAATTCCTATGTAAAATTAACATATTAACTAACATAATTTTTTTTCCTTTTGTTTTTTTTTTAATTTTTTTTTTACCGGGAGGAAGGGTGTTTTTTTTACCGGGGGTAATGTGGAACTTTAATCCACTAAAAAACACTCTGCCCAAAATAAATTATAAAACTAGCGGAAGTTAATGGTTAGTAATTTTGGTCCAACTTTTTTTATTATTTACCCTCTTTTGATCTGGCACAATAGCGTACTAAGTACTCATTGTTCCAGATGTTGACATGATTGGATAAATACATTTTATGATTGGCTGCTTGCTTTTCAATTTCGTCTGTGACAGTTAGGATCGTGAGATCCCCATGTATATCGGCATTACGGGTATACCAGGGAGCGTTTACAATGTCTCGTAATACCCTATTTTGAAATCTTTGAGTAGATTGAATATGAGTCTGCGCAGCCCCATAACTGAATACCGTAAGCCTAAACAGGCTTAAAAATTTGATTATATATTAAAACTTTGTTGTGTAGAGGTAGTAATATCAAAACTTTGTTGAGTTGAGATCTCTTTTTCTTTATGTGCTCCCTCCACCTGAGCTTTGCGTTCAATGTCATTCCCAAATACTTCGCCGTGTTTGCGAACGGTGTTACGACGTCATTTATCCGAACCGAAAATGAATTGCGAATTTTCCTATTAATGAAATTCACGTGTACTTATTTCACCTCGTTTTGAGATCTCATCACTGGTCTTTCCTAATTTTTGTGTAGATGCATTTTCATACGATTCGAGCAGGTTAACATACTGCCTTGGTAGTAATTACCTAAGTTTTTTTATTAATTCACAATGCCAAACCTTATCGAAGGCCTGGGCTATGTCCAAAAATATTTTATTTTATTATCGTGCTTAGTTCAAACATTTACAATTACTTAATTAGGTAGAAATACAATACGTTTCATATTTATTTTATTTTGTATTTAATTGAAAATAATCAAATGAAAAGATGCTTAGATGACAAAAAGTTTAATCCAAAAATACGAGTACTTAAGAACAGCAAAAAAAAAATTGCAAAGTCAGGAAATTATTAATGCAGATCAGAAAATTATATTTACACTTACGATATTAACACTTACGATATTTACACTTACGAGTATAATAAATATTATATTAAAAGCTAATGACCTTATAAACTGTACAGCTAATGTAATTTTGTGAAAGGGGTGTTCCTAAGTTGAACTTTCGTCAACTCTAACTCTTCACGCGAAATGTATTCATTTCAGCTAACATTCTAGAAATAGGTTCATTCTTCGCATAATTAGTGCGATGATAAGGCAAATTTAAAATTTTATTATTCCGAAAACGCCTAACACTGTTTAAGTGAGAATCTAAGATATTTTTAGCATACTCAAAGTTTATGCGACTCATAACCACCTGTAAAATAAACTATATATCTGCAATAATTCTTTGACTTTCTAGCGTTTTCATTTGAAGTAATAATAATCTGTTTCGGTATGGTGGGAGAATAAAATATGCTGTTTCGGTATTTCAGTGGGTTTTCCGACTGAAAGTTCCGAAGAGTATACCTTAAACAATTTTTTTAACAGCCTCCAATCTATTAATATGGTCAAGATAAGAAGAAGACCAAACCTGACTTGCATATTCAAGATGTGGCCGAACCAAGGAAACCAACATGCAATTTATAAGGTGGGGATCATTGAACTGCTTTGGAAAACGCTTAACACAGTTTAAAACTGAATTAGCTTTATTATTCATGGCTTTATAGTGTTGTCTAAAAGTCAACTTATCATCAAATAAAACCCCTAGATCTTTAATGCAGCTAACTCGGTTAAGTTTATCTTTATTTAAGAAATATTAAAAAACGGGAAAAAAAATAGAGTTGACCTTGTCAACTCTGTGATACCTGTACGAATTTTTTATCCTATGTGCGAATAACTAATGTGCCATAACTAACTATGGGGCAGACTATGACTTTAAGTTGCCGTATTACCATATTAATTAATGCAAAATTTCAGTACTATGTGTTATTCAAAATACTGGTTGTGCCAAACTACTATTGATGTTGTATGGCAGCTACCAGAAAGAGCCAAGAAACTTTAGCGAATTTTATCAAGCACATCAGCCCTACTAATATACTCACTTGTGTGAAATCTCAATATCACAGCTTTTATAGTTTCTGAGATATAGTCAAATAACTTTTGAAGTTGTATGGCAGGTACCAGAAGGAGCCAAGTAATTTCAACGACTTTTATGAGACACATTGGCCCTACTAATATATTCGTTTGTGTGAAATTTCAATACCATAGCTTTAATAGTTTCTGAAATATAGTCAAATAACTTTTGAAGTTGTATGGCAGGTACCAGAAGGAGCCAAGTAATTCCAACGACTTTTACCAGACACATCGGCCCTACTAATATATTCACTTGTGTGAAATCTCAATATCACAGCTTTTATAGTTTCTGAGATATAGCCAAATAACTTTTGAAGTTGTATGGCAGGTTCCAGAAGGAGCAAGTAATTTCAACGACTTTTATGGGGCATATTGGCCCTACTAATATATTCGTTTGTGTGAAAGTTCAATATCATAACTCTTATAGTTTCTGAGATATAGCCAAATAAATTTTGAAGTTGTATGGCAGCTACCCGAATCGGTACCCCGATCATGTCCAATTTAAATAGGGTTCTGGCTCTTACTACAATAAATCATTTGTGAAAATTTGGTGAATTTAGCTCAATTAGTTTTTGAGTTATCGTTCGGACGGATTGACGGACGGACGGACAGACAAATCTAAATCAACTCAGAATTTGACGCTGATCAAAAACATACACTTGAGTCTACATCTAACACCGTTATTTCTTAGCGTTACAAACGGTAAGGCAAATTTAGTATACCCTTCGAACATACGTTTGTACGGGTATAATAATAGTTAAGAATCGACGAGTATAACCAACGACGGAGCATTTCGAGATATTAAGGAAAAGATTGATAAAGCCGCACCAATTTGCAAGTGAATTTAGATCACGCTGCAAAAGCAGGTCATCGGCAATGGAATGAATTCTTCTATAAACTTTCATGTCATCAGCATAAATACTTGTATCACTGTTGTTTATTATACGAGTGACGTCATTAATACTGATAATGAATAGAAGAGGCCCGAAATGACTACCTTGAGGTACACCCGAATTTGCAACAAAATAATTAGAGGTGCAAGAACGAAAAATAACCCCATATTTCATTTTTAGAAACCCATGTTGATTTGTCACCACCAACTCTGAACAATATGATCAATTTCCGAATTCTATGTCTTACAAAAATGGTTGAGTGATTCCGATGAACAAAAATTATAAATTACTTCATAGACCATTAATTCAAATACTTTTGGGATGTTAGAGAACTTTGCTATCGGGTGGTAATTTTCGATGTTCTTTTTTTCCCTTTTTATGTACCGGTCGTATGAAAGAGGTTCTCCAACTACTAGGAAAAGTGCCTTCAGATATAGATCTAGTAAGTGAGATTGAAATTGGTTTTGGTAGAACAGAAGAACCTTGCCTTAAGAAAATTTCGGGGATATTATCAGGGCCCGGAAAGCGATCATTGTTTAAGGCTGATCTATGGTTGAGTGATTCCGGCAAAAACCAAATTGATGATTTGAGAACGTTTTATTTTCAATTATTGGCTGAAACCTTTTAAATAAAAGTTTCTCTAACACTTTTGAAATCATCGGCAACAATGAATTTGATCTATAAGAAGGCGCTTTGTCTATAGGTTTGCCAGGTTTGTGCAGCATAATTATCTCTGCAACTTTCCAAATATTAGGCACGTAATTAAACCATGTACACGAATTTATTAGGGGTGTAAGCATCGTTATATCCCTTTTGGGTAATTTTTCCAAAATATTGGTAAATTTTCCATATATTGGTCACTTTTTCAGATTTACGAGTTCTGACATCCTCCACAACATTTCTTTCCTCAACAATTGGAATAGTCACGTTATCTTCAACAAAAGCAGATTCCTCATTTTCAGGCACACCCTGACTGTCATGCGGACAGGATATATCGGCCAAATGATCCGCAAACGCATTTGCCTTGCCTTTGTTAGTTTTTGCTCACCTTTCGTCTTTGTTTTTAATAGATGCTAGATATTTGATAGGTTGTTTCATTTTCTTTGTTGCCCTCCACAATAAGTCATTGGTTTTCTCACACGCAGTCAAATTTTGAACATAATTGGCAACCAAATCCTCCTTGTACTTTCTAATACAGCATCTTAATTGCTGAGATTTACGATAATATCTAGCTTTATCAGTAGGATCAAGCGTTTGCTGCCACCTATTTCTCGCCCCTCTGTCTTGTCTTATTTTTGCAAGTATATGAAGATAGTTAATGACATCCCTTCCAATAGTATTTATTTTCGAACTACTCGAAGCCGCATTTTGGATAATTTTACTAAAGTTTTCGGTGTCGTCATCTATTTTTCGTTCAATCTCTAAACAATGTCTTGACCAATCTGTATTTTCATTTGTCAGCTTAGGTTTCGCTTATTTCGTTACAATATGTATTTTCCTTAAGTTTAAGATTAACCACCGAATGATCGGAGTTAAGATCATGGTTATCATGTACCTCAATGAAGATGTTGGTTTTATTTTCATTTATTGATGTTGGATGGCCAATACGTTGGCTTCGCACTAGAGTAAAAGAGATATCCCGCGCAGCTAATTGCTGTCCTAAGTTCTCTTTCTCTGGTTAAAGTATGCCTTGAGCCCCAGTCACCCGAACGTTTTGAAACATTTCTGCCGTTATTTTAAATCTGCAGATCACAATGCACTACATTTTCTGTTAATATTATCTCTTTTCCACGCTTCGCTTCCAGGGTGGTCAGAGTTGTAAATTTTATAACTTCGAAACTGAATCCTGCTTTTTAACGTCATATGTGTTTAAGTTACGAGGCATACGTCTATATTCTGTGTATGTAGAAAAACTTAATGGCGAGCTATCATTTTCCAGGTTTTTTGGTATTCGATTTTTTCCCCTCGTTCTCTAAAATACTCAACCTCTGTGAGATTTTATCCATCATATCTAGCATGTTTTGCATCTTATTTTGCATTTTATACAAAATATTTACGTCATTAGCCCTTGCTCGTGTTACTGTTAACGGTTTTCATTCGGAGAACGTCCTTGTATATTACATCTTTTGATACTATTCTCAAACTGAATTGTCTTGGTAGCCGGTCAGAATTCTTCAAATTGTTGTTGTTGTTTTTGTTGTTGTTACTCCTACATTTTTGCAGTTCTTTAACTACAAGGCATTCCCCATAGTTTGCTGGGTGAGCCTCCAAACAATTGGACCACTTTGCTGCAGTACTCTTTGGCTTACTTTTGCAGTAATATTTCGCTTTTGACACCCTATATATTGCGGAATATTCGTGTAATCCATTTCGGAATTCACAATGAGCTTTAATTGATTGTTATTCATCATTTTAACCTTATAATTGATGTCCTTAGTTTTTAATGTTGACTCTATTTGATTATAGTCGACCACAATACTTATGACTACTGGAGGCGACCTAGAGTTTTTCGTGACATCGTCTCGATTTTTAGAATCAGGAACATCCGCTTTCTCAGCGTTGGTCGTCATCTGAGCCACTTCTGGGAATGATTCCGCTTTTCTTTTTTTACTGGAGCTCTTTTGCTTTAGAATTCAATCTGTTTCTTTGGCAAGTTCTTCCTCATGTGAGTAGGCACCTAAGATTGACCTCATCTGCTTTGCTTGTGATGTAACGTCTTTTCCTTTACGACTACTATCATTAGTCTTATTGTTTGTAATTTGCACATGTTTCTTTTTCTTTAGCTTCTCATTCTCAGTCCTTAGTTGAAGAATCTCGTTTTTCAAGGCCACACAGAGCTGTTCTAGTTTGCTAATCCTTTTATGTATGTCAGCATTCTGATTATCACTTTTTTGGCTTGAGCTTTATTCATGTTTATTTCCTTCTTGCTTTGTGGAGATTGAATGTTCGGTAGTTCATCTTCCATAACTTTATTGTTTTCTAAAGTCCGTACATCAGGTGTAGGTGGCAAACGCCAGGTTTTTGCGTTACTCCTGAACAGGTCAATTAAATGAAATAAATGGCTATGCCCAGAATTCATAGAGCCGACCTCCGAAGAGGGTGGATTCTCTAACGTAATTATATTACCACCTGGGGTACTAAATCCTTCTGTTTTCTTCATTGCAGAAATGATTCTTGTTTGTATTTTATACCTCCTGATAGGATTTAAAAACAGCCGTCCCTGAGGAATCAGACTCAGACCAGGGAGTCGCCTATTCTAGGTCAGACACTTCTGGATTTTCGACCCGCGCTCTTCCTTACCAACATAATAATTATGTTATAGTATTCTTCGTAAGCATTATGTTGACTTAAGTATATCAAAAAAAAAATTTGATATGCTCAACAGATAATAGACCGCAAGATATTTTCTAGTTTAGTTAAAATGTTGCATGAGACTAAGAAACTGCCTTTTAAATGCTCCTCACAAATTTTAGGGAGGCTAGTACGCTTTTAGTCCAAATACCTAAAAGAATATAAAACTTTCTTTTCTAGCAGCTTAATATGAAGAATTAATAGTAAGCATAGCTTACTATTAATTCTTCAGGTACTGAGTAGAAAGACTGAGAAGAAAGTGTTGTAGGTCGAAAGTGTAAATGCGAGTAGATTTATTTAAAAAAGCTGATGCTTTGTCTCTTCTTTTTGCTTCGTAAGCAAATTCCGGTTTATTATAATGTAATGCCAATCCGTTCTGCAAAACCTTCCGTTTTCCTGGATCATTTATATTTAAGATACATAATAGTTCAAAATTGCAAAATTAGGATATTTTAAATTATTTTGTTATAAAAACTTAATTTTGAAAATGTTATTGTGTATACTCCCAACTTAATTTTATATTCGGATTTTTTTTCTTGAAATGAAGTGTACATTTTGCTTGTAGTCTGTTCAATGTTAAAGTATTTGAAACTTGTGTCTCCTTTCGTACAATGACTCTCATAAGATGGGAAAGCGTGGATATGCACTTTGACTTTCAATACTGCATCATCAGATATTGGTTTGCGGTTTCTACCTCTAAACTCTTTAAATTCGGCGTCTGGATGATTATTTTTTTTCTTTCTACAGTTTTGATCATTTTCCGAAACGTCTTTTACACAATTCTTTTTTTTTTGCTTCATATTATTACACGATACTTTATGAAATATTTTCTATTTACAGTTTTGTTTGAGTTTTTAGGCTTTGTTATATTTTTTGAATCTTCTTTACTCAAAACAGACGATATATAAATTATATAAATGTACGTAAAATGGACTAATTCGTTTGTTATGGGTTCCTAAGTTCCAGCACTTTTCCAACAAATTTTTTTGTTCTACAATAGTAATTCTAACCTTATAATTTTTTCTACAACTTTATTATAAAGTTAAAAACTTTCTTGCTGATATGCTTTTGCTTTTATTCTTCTAAGATTGCCCAGTGTTACCTTTAATGCTTGGAATTTCTTGAGAATCAATTTTCGTTGAAAAATCAAATTCATGTATTCTACCGATTGTAATACTTCAATTTATTTTGCTAAGCCGAAGTACTGCCATCTCTACTACTTCTTTCAGATGAACTTTTATATTAAGAAATATTAAAGCCGGGATCTGCTTGTATGTTTTTTGTTTGTTGACATTAGTGACAGAATTATTTACATCAGCTATTTGTACAAAATAGCAGAAGAAACCTGTAGCCCATAATAAATTATTTATTCGTAAGAATACACAGAATTAATTTATTCATAGCAAGAGCTGCTTATTTCAGACTTTTGTAACTTACGGTCTAGATTCTAGAAAAATAAAGTTGGGTCGAACTAGTGGTTTGTAATGTAGCACTTTTTCCTTCAACAAGTGAAAATGCTGCTTTTACAAACAAGTTATGTTTATCTACTACAATATTAAAATATTACTTTCATTCACACATGAAACTATTTAAAGAATTGCATATACCTAGGATGACTGATTAATATTTGATCAGTCATCAGTTGGCTGATGCAGTGTTTGAAATATAGCAAAAATGAGAACTAAGAACTTTATTTCAATTTTTTTTGAAAAAAACTAAGTTTTTATTGAAGGTCTATATTCATATGAAATTTCAACTTTCTTTTAAGGGTGTTGAAGTTTTGTTAACGGATCCACGGAAGGACGGACTGATGGATGGGCGGACAGGCAGGGTGAAACAATTAAGTACTTTTTTTCAAAATTTTTTGTTGAAAAATCCTAAAAAATCCAATTTAATATAAAAGCTTATTTCAATATAAGCTGTTATAATTTTTCAAACAAAAATTTTCTTCCGAAAATTTTTAAAATTTTATAACGACTTATCTTACACGTATTTTCGCTTTTTTAAGTAAAAATCATTATATTTTGTACAGATACTCACTTAACAGTTTTAAGCGAATATATCACTTGCAATAGTTACAATATGACTGAAAAATGCTAAGTTCTCCAAAATTTTTAAACGACACAATATAAGTTTTTGAACGCTGCATTCAATAGTGCTAATTTTTATCTTATCTCAACTTAACCGGTTTCAATATATTATTGCGACAGATTTATTAGTTCCTCATTTATTCATCTTTATCCTCTTTTTGTGTATTTGTATTAAATAATCAATTTAATAACAATTTTTGGTGTAGATACAATTTTAACATGTTAAATCTTTCTGTTTCGAAATTATTAACTTAATCATTTTGTTAATTTTTCGAAAAGAACTTATCGTTAACAATTTCTAAATTAATTCAGTTGGAATTTTTCAATTAGCAAAAAAAAGCAAAGTTGTAAAAATTCTGAATAAATTTAAATTTAAATGAAATACTTTTGTTTATTTTTAATAATATTAGGACAAATATTATTTAGTAGTATTGAAAGTAATTTTGAGCAAATACCGGTTCTTAGGACTTTGTTAATAAGAGCCGTTAAAAAGGGAAAGTTTATAAGAAACGATTGGGATCGATAATAATAAAGTAAAACTATTAACAATTTAATATTATATCATATAAAAATTTACTAAATAGAAGTTGTTAAATTCAAAATGTATACCAAAGTTGTGGCAAAGCATTCGATACAATTGCATCTCCAACAAAAAGCAACATGATCCAGAAAGAAAGGAAATACTTCCTGGAACACTATTTCTTAATGAATTCAAAGGTGTAGCTTTAATGAACAATGAAAACATAAATCTTACAGGAACATTCACAATTCAATACCATAATTTACCAGTTAATATGTATTAATAACAAATTTTAATTATCAGGAAAAATTAATCATTACAAACCTTTTTTTGCAATCCGTCACATTAATTCAAACAAAAATAGTGAAAAATAAAATATTATTTCCATTCGATTTACAACGTTTAAACCAAAGTACATAATATATTTTATAAGTTTTTATAAAATATATTATGTACATAATATATTTTATAAGTGACTCTCCGTTTAAATCAACCTAATGCAATCACTCACCAATATTTGTATACAAAAAATTTTCCTAGCTAAAAGAGTTTAGCAATATAATTACCTTCTTAAGTTATTCAGTTTTATTGGGCTACGGAAAGTATACGCAGTAGATGTCTCTCTGTTTTTTATAATGTGCTTTAGAGGCGCACAAAAGCATTATTTTCGTATATAAGGTATAGGGAAAAATGTAAAACACTTTAAAAGCGCGTAAAACCCATTTCTGTAAATCATTCCAGTACAAGTTGGCAAAAATGTTATATCCACATTATAAAAGCCAAATGATTTAAAAATATCTGATGTACATAACTGACCACAATTTGCATCGCTTAGTTTAGTCAAAGTGCTACATAAGATTATAAAAATTCATTTAAAACACTTCCATACAATTTTAACGATGCAAGTAAACTTTTAATATTTACATATTCAGAACAATGTAAATTTTGCTATTGATAGAATTTCGTTTTGTGCTACCCGAATTCTCTGAAAAGTTCACCAGTTAATTTCGGTAAGAACTAGAACTCAAATATCAAATTTCAAGAAATTTCATTAATCCGTTCCGTGGATTTGGTAAAACATGTAAAAGCTTTCGGCTTCCGAATTGTGATCGTTCCAAAAGAAAATTTACTGATTCGTTGTTTTAACACCCTGAATTTAAATTGTAAGGACATTGGTTAATAATTTATCTTTATATGCGCAAAAATGTAAAGTCATCCATTTCCCGAGATCTAATGTAGCCTAAAAGTGGATTAAACCGTAGCATAGCCAAAATAAACTCACATATAAGATTTAATCAAATTATTTTATAATATTTATTGGATATTATAGCATTTACAATGATATAATGAAAAAATCTGAACTATCTGCAAATCTGCATAAAATTCTACGAATAGTAAAGAATATTGATTGTTTAATATTAATTTAAGCTTGAAAAAAAGAATCAAAAATAATTCGAGCATGTAATAAAATTAAGGGATAACAACCCCGAAATTGCTAATGGAATAGGAAAATTAATTGTTTTTGCAAAAAACGACTACTAATTCGTTTTACTGTAATTTTACACAAAAATTTTTTTTCTTATTTTATCATTTCTATTTTTTTTTTTTTACTTTTGTTGTAATATTTTATATAACAATTTTTAATTTTTTTGGAAAATTATTAAAAAACCAAAATATATGTAACTTTTTTTTCATATTTTTGTTTTTTATTATTTTTTTTTCATTTTTCCTCATTTTTTTATACAAACAAAAAATAAAAAAAAAATTTTAAAAAAACCGAAAATTCAATATAATAAAGTTGAGTCAAACCAATGGTTTGTATTGTAGCACTTTTCCCTGAAACAAGTGAAACTACTGCTTTTAAATACAGTCTTTGTACACCTACCACACTATTAAAATTATTTTCATTCATAAACGGAACTATTTTTAGGATTGCATATATTTAGAATGAGACATTTCTGCAGTCCTTGATATAAAGCAAAAATTAATATAAAGAGGGGTTAACATAAAGCTGGATTTTAAGGGTTAATTGCGTGAGTTAATAAAATAATTATATTTTTTAATGTCATGTAATTTACCGTTAGCTTTCTGCGTTTATAGAAATTTGGAAAAACTAGCGGTTTCGGAAATATAAGCCGTCAAAAATTAAAATTTTACAAATTTCAAGAGCCGATAACTTAAGAGGGGATGGAGATGGGAAAAAATTTTCTTCTAACAAAATAAAGTAATTATTAGTGTCTAAGCTGCTCAAATTTCAGGCTCCTACAACTTGGGGTCTAAAAGAAAAACGACATCAAAAATTTGGGAAAAACAGATTTTAGATAACGGTAAATTTGTTTTTTGACTATTGTATGCCGCGATAGGAGAAACAAGTCGCTGCCTTTCTGCGTTTGCAAAATTTGAAAAATGCTTATAGTTTCATTGCAATAAATTGTTAAAAAATGGAATTTTTAGGGTTTTGGGGGGGTATAATTTCTAGATGGGGGGAGATACGTAAAAATTTTCTTCTACAGAAATAAATTTCTATTAAAGATCTATGTACATGTAAAATTTCAGCTTTCTATCTTCAAGGCTATAGAAGTTTTGTAAACAGACACACGGACAGACGGACGGACGGAACTAATAAGCACTTTTCCTCAAAAATTTTTTTGAACAAAAAAAAAAATCAAATACATATTCAGTTACAAAAAAAATTTATTCATATTTTAACCTATTAGTTGGTCGCTAGTTCAGTTTAATGTTTTAAGTTATTAATATTATTTTAAAATATGATGGCTGATTACTAAAAGGAAAAAAAATGAGAGAAAGTTATGATTGAACTTGTTATTGAATTTATTACAGAATATGTTACAATAATTGTAGTGGGTAATCTAAATGAACCATATTTGTATTATTGTAGTTTTCAGTATTTTGAGTAGATAGAGATGTTACTCCTGTCCTGACGAATATTTTTTACAGGGGATTTTTGTATAGAATTATTACTACGATAGAAAATGCTATAGTTTAGTTTAGTATAGTTTAAGTAATTCATTTATTTTCAAATACAATCTTATATTATAAAAATAATTCAATATAAATTTAAATTACATATACAGAGTAACACTTAGTCTAACAATAAAAGAAAAAAAGAATTTGAAAACAAGTTAAGGATGTTCTTTTATATAGAAAAATATAAGTGACGAATATAATTAAAATATCTACTGTATTGAAAATTAATTTAAATTAAAACACAATTGTGGAGTTTAAATAATTAATATGAGTAAAAATTAATTTAATAAATCAAAATAAAATGGTAAAAATTAAAGCGTAGTAGTAAGAATAAGAAAAGGATATAAGAAATTAGAAAAAAGGAAAAAAGCAATATAATAGTATGTAACAAATCTAGGGTTCTCTTTCAGAATATGATATTTACGTTTTGAGTAAAACACTATTGAAATTTTTTTGTGTTATTTTTTAAATTTTTTAAAAATAAAAAATATTTGAATTTTTTTTTGTGCTTACTAGTGCAAACTTAGTGAAGAGTTAACATTTTAAAATTTTACTACGAAACAGTATTAAAAACATATTTTTCTATCTCAAATAAGATATACACTTTTTCCAATTGCAATTAGTATCAATCAAAATTGAATAAGTTCACTTATCTAGTTTAAACTGTTTTAAAACGTGTGTTTCACTTATATGGAAATAACCAACATGAACATTTAACAGCCACGGTCATAGTTAATTCGACGTTCTGAGCGGTTTCTAAAAAGTGCGCCCCCATCCCCACCCCCTTTGGCATCGTTCCACCTTTTTATACTATGAACAAAATGTAATAATCATCATAAATAATTCTCTTATAACCTTATCACGTTGAATGCAGGATTAATTATAGAATTAAAACCATATTTAACTAACCATATTTTAAGTGGTTATGATCAGATTTATTTCAATCATTTAAACTTGATTTTTTGGTTTTAACAACTAAAAATTCACTTTTTGGCGTAAATTAAACTAAACTATAAACGGTTCTAAAAAAATAATGCCAATAAACGAACTTTTTCAAAGCTTATTTGAATATAAAAAAAGTAAAAATTTATTTACTTATATACTTAAATTACTGTACATAGAGAAATTTTATTCGTTATTTTAAATTAACGAATAAAATTTGGCTTTTTATTTCACAAAATGTCTGAGAAATGAAGTAGTATATAAAAAAAGTTGCGACTTGCATTTAAGAGTTTAAGAAAAATTAAAGTTTCGTTCTAAAATTTGTGGCTAAAAAACTAAACTTTTTATGTACATTTGTACAAGCTTTTATATTGTTAATTATATTTTTTAGATTTTATTAAAGTAAATGCATTTAGTGGTATTTACAGACTTGTGGTTTTGAAATTTCAGAATGTTGTTCTGTTTAATTGTTTTAATTTGGAGATAAAAGTGTGAACCAAATTATGCGCCATTTCATTTTACTCTTATTTTTTGGATGATTTACACTACATCAATTCAACATAAAATTCGTAACATTCGCTTGATTATTAAACAACATTTTTTCAATTCAATATAAGTAGTAGATATTACCAATTTATATTTAATTTTCTAATTGATAATAGTTTTTTTCAAAACGAAAGCAAAACATAGTAGTAGAAATTCATAACGATCATGTAATTTTGAAATTCATTCAAAATTTTTTGTTGTTAAATAAAAAGAAAATATTGGTATACACAATTTCAATATCAAGCTATGCCTTCCACTATTTAAAAATATTGTTCTCACTCTCTTTTGTGCTGAAGTGCTACTTTTCCAAAAAAAAATTTTGAAAAAAGTGTTTATTAGTTTCGCTTTGTCGTCCGTCCGTCCGTCTGTCCGTGTATCTGTTTACAAAACTTCTACACCCTTGAAGACACAAAGCTGAAATTTTATACGTACATAGATCTTTACTAGAAACTAATTTTCGTAGAACATAATTTTTACCTATCTCCCCTTCTCTGAAAATGCATTTTTCAACTATTTACTGTAGTTTATACTACATATACATTTTTTAAATTTTTCAAACGCAGAAATATATTGGCTGGCTTCCCCTATCGCGGCATACTATACTTGAATTTTAAAAAAACAAAATGGCCGATAAAATGTACCGTTATCTAAAGTCAGTTTTTTTCAAATTTTTGAACACGTTTTCCTTCAACACCTTACGTTGTAGGAGCCTGAAATTGCATCCGTTAGACACTAATAAATAGTTTATTTCGTTAGAAGAAAATTTTTTCCACCCCCTTTTGAAATTTGTAAAATTTGAATTTTTGACGCTTTATATTTGCGAAACCGCAAGCTTTTTCAAATTTCTATAAATGCAAAAAGCTAACGGTAAATTACATGACATTAAAAAATATAATTATTTTTTTTAACTCACACAATTAACCCTTAAAATCGAGCATTATGTTAACCCCTCTTTATATTAATTTTTGCTCTATTTCAAAGACTGCATAAATCGTTCATCCTAAATATATGCAATCCTAGAAATAGTTTCGTATATGAATGAAAATAATTTTAATGGTGTGGTAGGTATACATAGACTGTATTTAAAAGAAGTATTTTCACTTGTTTAAGGTAAAAGTGCTACAATACAAACCATTGGTTTGACTCAACTTTATTCTATTTTCTTTCTATTCTCACTCTAAATTTTTGTTGTTGATTTTTACTAATGCAAGAGTATACAGAAAAAGTAATACATTATAATAATGTATTTGTTTGTTTGGTGAGTAGGCGACAACCACAGACATCTTTATTTCTCAAGACTCGGTAATCATCATAGATTCCTATAATGTACAAGACGTTTTAATATTTTTGCATATGTGTGTATCCAACGTTTTTTGTTCAGAAAAAAGACTATTCATTTCTTTAGTAAAAATAAATTTATACTAAATTATATTTATTACATATAAATTTCATACGGGAAGGCTGTGTCGCTGTGCGGTAAAATAATTTTATTTGCATTTTAAAATTTATTTTTAATTTAAATTTAGTAAAAAATTATACTTATTATTTGTGTTTTTCAATAAAATGAAGATTCATAAGTATTTTATTAATTAAATTTTATATTTTTTTTTTGTAATATTTAGTAAAAAAAAAGTGGATTTTGAAAAAATTGTACTAGTTTATAAGGTAAAAGACAAAATGACTTGATAAATTAGTAAGATTCGGTGTACTTTTTAATGTTTGTATTGTAATCATATTTAAATAAAATATAATAGTATATTTGATAACGTTCATATAAATAGAAATGTCCCGAAAGTGTTGCGTCGAAGGATGCGGAAGCAATAGTCTACGAGAAAAGGAGAACGTAAATGCTATACCTACATTTACTTTGAAAAAGAACGAAGTCATCAGGGATAAATGGATACAAGCATTAGGAAAAAGGAATTCTAAACCACTGAAGTGTTTTTAATTTGTAAGAACTTTAAATTTCATTTTGTTACCTGCGGCAAATATAATTTAATAAAGTACCAACTAATGTTAAGATTTTAACAATTTAAATAAGTATGTAATTTAATCTCTTATAAAAAAAAATTAAAAAGTTCTGTGTATTTAGTTGAATACATATGTAGGTACATTTATGTCATAAAATAAATTGCTTTTCTCAACAAGTATTACTAGTTTTAAGAAATATTGATTAAAAATTTTATTTTTTTATGTAAATATGTCATGCAATTTTTTCAAAAACAATTTATTATTTTGGTTTTACCTGGAAAATATTTTGTTAATTGTAATTTATTATAATGTAATTTGTTATCTGTAATAAGTAACTAATTTGTAAGAACAAGAAATTTAATTTTGTTAATATTTAAATGAAATAAAATAATTTCTTGATATTTTTTGAATTTAATCGTTTTTATTTTACAAACATCCCAAATCATATGAACATTTTAAATTTATTCGAAAATACCTAGTATAAAAATATATATTTCTTAACAAAAAGTACAATGATCAATTTTCAATATACCGCATGAATGCATTAGTAAATTGTGTTTTGTCAAGTCTTGTATAAAGATGTCTGTGGATCGTATATACATAGGTTGTATGCACGCACACAAAATCATTTTGTCAAAGCAAAAAAAAATACAATTCATATAAGAAAAAGAGGTATAAAATCTAACCACTATTTTAAGTTGTATTATTGAATTTATTATTAGGGATGGGAATTTTAAGTTACGTTATTGCAGCCTAGAATATTCATAGAATAGAGCAATTTATGTAAAATTAAAATATGTATGTATGAAAAATTCCTTTTGATTTTAAAAATAAACTTTTTCCTATGAAAGAAAACTTAGTTTTTCGCAGAAAAAAATGTTAAGTACCACAACCCAGCCCATAACAAGCCACATATGGATTGTTCCGAAAAAGCTTGAAAATGCTATAACCCAAAAGTGGCGAATAGTAATCGACTATCGCAAATTAAATGAAATTACGATCGAGGACAAGTTCCCCATTCCCAACATAGAATCCTTAGGTGTAAGAAAAGAAAAGAAAAGAAAACTCTTCGGAAAAATTATCAACCATTGAAGAATTTTTTGAATAGAATGATTACTCGACAAACGGCAACAACCTTAGATCTTGCTAAGGGCTTTCACCAAATCTTGGTTGATAAAAAAGATATAGCTAAAACCTCATTTTCTACTCTTCAGAGTTATTTTGAATTAAACTAATGCTTGATGACATCTTGACATTCTCAACATCTCTCCATGAGCGTGTTGAAACAATAAAAGAAATATGTGGCCAGTTGAGAAAATACAATTTTAAGATCCGAATTGACAAACGCAACTTCTTGGCAAAGTCAACAGATTACTTAAAACATGTATTGACTCGAGAATGTATTAAATCGAGCGAAAAAAAGATTGAAATAATAAAAAATTTAGAACTTCCCAGAACTTTTCAACAAATTGGCTAATACGGCTAATACCATAAGTTCATGAGGGACTACGCTAGGGTAGCGCAAACTCTAGCAAGGTGTTTGAAAAAGAGTAGTAAAATTGACTCAAATGATATCCCATATAGGGATTCCTTCAGAAAATTGAAAGAAATAATTATTAGTCAACTGACTTCAAAAAATATCCTGATTTCAAAAAGAAATTCACTTTAGTAACTGACGCTTCGAACTACGGTATTCGTGCCGTACTGTAACAAGACCGACACCGCATTAGTTACGCAACTAAATATTATTAAGCAACTAAATACTTCAGACCTATCTTTTTGGCGTAAAATTCACAATAAAAACTGACGACCGGCTAATATTATGACTTAACTTCCTTAAAGAACATAACTCGAAGCTACAGCGTTAGAAGACTCATTGAATCAAATTTTTAAAGGGTAAAGAAAAAAAATCACCGACTTTCTGAGTCGAATAAACTCCGAGATCTTAGAAATTAATAGTGCAGAGCTACAATCTAGTCTTATGGAAACAAAAATTTATACACCAAAAATGCCGACCAGAAATTGTACGAAGTGAAAGGTCCTAACAATAAATCCAATTTGGCAAGATACCATCACAAAAAAAAGAATGACCAAATATGCTAAAATCTAAAGATGTTGAAATTAGTGTAGTAAACGAGAATAATTCCGATGTGGCAACAATTCATAGTGGCAGCGAAAATTTGGGTAACCACATTTCCATTTCAGTTAAATTATTTTCAATAAATATTTAAGGCAAATCTATCTTGTAAAGAAAAAATGCAAGGAGTTTGCAATGAAATATAACACTTTTAGACAAATATATATTTCAGAAGATGAGCTTAACATTGATAATGCTTTAAATGATTTGTTAAGAACATATATTAAAAAGGATACTACGGGAATTTATTCAGAGTTGGAGGATCAACAATATAACATTCTGCAACAAAAATTAATTGAATTCTTTTCTAACGACCTTTACATAAAGTTCATAAAATACATCAATAGAACATTTAATTTTGAAAGCGAAGACTCTGCTTTTCTTAATTAATTCTTTAAACTTCGCTCTTCGAGTGAAGTCATAGATACACCCACAATTGCGAAATATGTAGATATGAAGACCTGACAAATAAAATTTCTAAATTACAGAAATTCCTTCAGAATCAAACGAAATACAACATGGTGATCTGTTCTTCTGTTATAAAGAGGTTTACTTAACAATTCTCGATAAGTTTACAAAACACCTTATGATTCAAAGACTAAACAACTGTAATTCCACAACAATAATAGTAGCATTAAAAATTAGAAAGGAATTCCGAATTCGCCTTATGTGAAAGAAATTCGTTTTTGACAATGAATTTAACACTATTAACACAGACCCATTGAAAGAACCCATGACACCTTTCAATGAACATCTGTGTATTTTAGAAGCACAAAAATTTAAATTAACTTCAACGAAAAAGTCTTGTTCACTGCTAAGAGCTACAATAATAGTATTCATTCAGTAATTTTGGAGTAACCAATAGATTTTCTCAAAAATAAGGTCACAAATTTAAATATTATTAAGGAAAGATTAGAAAGGATCAAAAATAATACAATAGGATACGGAAATATTCATAAAAAAAACCCCCAGACAGTTCGTTGCAAACATTTACACAAATATATCAAACTAAAATCTAAATACGAAAATAATAAGTTGAAAGATTCTTAAAACAAAAATATTCATCTGATGAGAATAAAACGCAAATATAAATTCTTTCCAGAAAACACAAACGAAAATAGGGACGGTACTATCCAAGATACTTTAACTAGCCATGTTTTTCGTAGTAACTGAACTAACTAACTCTGCAACCAAATCAAATAAAATCAAAATCAAAATAAAATGGTAAAAATTAAAGCGTAGTAGTAAGAATAAGAAAAGGATATAAGAAATTAGAAAAAAGGAAAAAAGCAATATAATAGTATGTAACAAATCTAGGGTTCTCTTTCAGAATATGATATTTACGTTTCGAGTAAAACACTATTGAAATTTTTTTGTGTTATTTTTTAAATTTTTTTTTGTGCTTACTAGTGCAAACTTAGTGAAGAGTTAACATTTTAAAATTTTACTACGAAACAGTATTAAAAACATATTTTTCTATCTCAAATAAGATATACACTTTTTCCAATTGCAATTAGTATCAATCAAAATTGAATAAGTTCACTTATCTAGTTTAAACTGTTTTAAAACGTGTGTTTCACTTATATGGAAATAACCAACATGAACATTTAACAGCCACGGTCATAGTTAATTCGACGTTCTGAGCGGTTTCTAAAAAGTGCGCCCCCATCCCCACCCCCTTTGGCATCGTTCCACCTTTTTATACTATGAACAAAATGTAATAATCATCATAAATAATTCTCTTATAACCTTATCACGTTGAATGCAGGATTAATTATAGAATTAAAACCATATTTAATTAACCATATTTTAAGTGGTTATGATCAGATTTATTTCAATCATTTAAACTTGATTTTTTGGTTTTAACAACTAAAAATTCACTTTTTGGCGTAAATTAAACTAAACTATAAACGGTTCTAAAAAAATAATGCCAATAAACGAACTTTTTCAAAGCTTATTTGAATATAAAACAAGTAAAAACGTTTCAGTCGGTATAAACCGATTGAATTATACCCTGCACCTTTCGTTATTGTGTAGCAATTACTCGAACCTCTGAAACCATTCTATAGAAACTTCACGAACATGTCTGACCTATAATTGGACATCCGACTGCCAAGTTTCATGAATCTGACTTTATTATTTTTCCAAATATTAAGAATAAGCTTTTAGACTTGTATGGGATCTACTTGAACCTGTTAAGCAATTCCACCAAAACTTCAGAAATATATGTGACCTATAACTCGACATACAACTGACAAGTTTCATGAATCTGACTTTATTATATTTCCAAATATTTAAAATTAGCTTTTGGAGTTGTATGGTAAGTACCTGAACCTGCCAAGCAATTCCACCAAAACTTCACAAATATATCTGATCTATAATCGGACACACAACTGCCAAGTTTCATGAATCTGACTTTATTATTTTTCCAAATATTTAAAATAAGCTTTTAGACTTGTATAGAAGCTACTCGAACCTGTCGAGCAATTCCACCAAAACTTCAGAAATATATTTGTGCCATATTTGGACAGATGACTGCCAAGTTTCATGAATCTGACTTTATTATTTTTCCAAATATTTAAGATTAGCTTCTGGAGTTGTATGGCAGGTACCCGAACCTGTCAAGCGATTCTTCTAAAACTTCAGAAATATATTTGACCTATAATTGGACACATGACTGCCAAGTTTCATGAATCTGACTTTATTATTTTGCCGAATATAAAAAATTTACTGTTGGAGTTGTATGGCAGCCACCCGAACCGGTGCAGCTATCCCATTATAATTTTTAGAGCATGTTTAGAATATAATTGGACACATGTATACAAAATTTTATATTTATAGCTTTATTAGTTTTTGAAATATTTAAAATAAACTCTTGGAGTTGTATGGCAGCTACCCGAACCCGTTGTCCGAATTAGTCCAATAACAATAGGGCTCGTCCTTGGCACAAAAGAAAAAACTTGTGAAAGTTTGGTGTCGATTGCATTATTCGTTTTTGAGTTATCGTGCGAACGGACGGACGGACGGACGGACGGACGGACGGACGGACGGACAGACGGACATGTCTAAATCGACGCAGAATTTTACGCTGAGCAAGAATATATATATATGTCCATACCGCAGATGACTCCTTCAAGTAGTTACAAACTCCATACCAAAGTTAATATACCCTTCACGAAGTGGAGGGTATAAAAAGTAAAAATTTATTTACTTATATACTTAAATTACTGTACATAGAGAAATTTTATTCGTAATTTTAAATTAACGAATAAAATTTGGCTTTTTATTTCACAAAATGTCTGAGAAATGAAGTAGTATATAAAAAAAGTTACGACTTGCATTTAAGAGTTTAAGAAAAATTAAAGTTTCGTTCTAAAATTTGTGGCTAAAAAACTAAACTTTTTATGTACATTTATACAAGCTTTTATATTGTTAATTATATTTTTTAGATTTTATTAAATTAAATGCATTTAGTGGTATTTACAGACTTGTGGTTTTGAAATTTCAGAATGTTGTTCTGTTTAATTGTTTTAATTTGGAGATAAAAGTGTGAACCAAATTATGCGCCATTTCATTTTACTCTTATTTTTTGGATTATTTACACTACATCAATTCAACATAAAATTCGTAACATTCGCTTGATTATTAAACAACATTTTTTCAATTCAATATAAGTAGTAGATATTAACAATTTATATTTAATTTTCTAATTGATAATAGTTTTTTTCAAAACGAAAGCAAAACATAGTAGTAGAAATTCATAACGATCATGTAATTTTGAAATTCATTCAAAATTTTTTGTTGTTAAATAAAAAGAAAATATTGGTATACACAATCTCAATATCAAGCTATGCCTTCCACTATTTAAAAATATTGTTCTCACTCTCTTTTGTGCTGAAGTGCTACTTTTCCAAAAAAAAATTTTGAAAAAAGTGCTTATTAGTTTCGCTTTGTCGTCCGTCCGTCCGTCTGTCCGTGTATCTGTTTACAAAACTTCTACACCCTTGAAGACACAAAGCTGAAATTTTATACGTACATAGATCTTTACTAGAAACTAATTTTCGTAGAACATAATTTTTACCTATCTCCCCTTCTCTGAAAATGCATTTTTCAACTATTTACTGTAGTTTATACTACATATACATTTTTTAAATTTTTCAAACGCAGAAATATATTGGCTGGCTTCCCCTATCGCGGCATACTATACTTGAATTTTAAAAAAACAAAATGGCCGATAAAATGTACCGTTATCTAAAGTCAGTTTTTTTCAAATTTTTACGTTGTAGGAGCCTGAAATTGCATCTGTTAGACACTAATAAATAGTTTATTTCGTTAGAAGAAAATTTTTTCCACCCCCTTTTGAAATTTGTAAAATTTGAATTTTTGACGCTTTATATTTGCGAAACCGCAAGCTTTTTCAAATTTCTATAAATGCAAAAAGCTAACGGTAAATTACATGACATTAAAAAATATAATTATTTTTTTTAACTCACACAATTAACCCTTAAAATCGAGCATTATGTTAACCCCTCTTTATATTAATTTTTGCTCTATTTCAAAGACTGCATAAATCGTTCATCCTAAATATATGCAATCCTAGAAATAGTTTCGTATATGAATGAAAATAATTTTAATGGTGTGGTATACATAGACTGTATTTAAAAGAAGTATTTTCACTTGTTTAAGGTAAAAGTGCTACAAGACAAACCATTGGTTTGACTCAACTTTATTCTATTTTCTTTCTATTCTCACTCTAAATTTTTGTTGTTGATTTTTACTAATGCAAGAGTATACAGAAAAAGTAATACATTATAATAATGTATTTGTTTGTTTGGTGAGTAGGCGACAACCACAGACATCTTTATTTCTCAAGACTCGGTAATCATCATAGATTCCTATAATGTACAAGACGTTTTAATATTTTTGCATATGTGTGTATCCAACGTTTTTTGTTCAGAAAAAAGACTATTCATTTCTTTAGTATAAATAAATTTATACTAAATTATATTTATTACATATAAATTTCATACGGGAAGGCTGTGTCGCTGTGCGGTAAAATAAATTTATTTGCATTTTAAAATTTATTTTTAATTTAAATTTAGTAAAAAATTATACTTATTATTTGTGTTTTTCAATAAAATGAAGATTCATAAGTATTTTATTAATTAAATTTTATATTTTTTTTTTGTAATATTTAGTAAAAAAAAAGTGGATTTTGAAAAAATTGTACTAGTTTATAAGGTAAAAGACAAAATGACTTGATAAATTAGTAAGATTCGGTGTACTTTTTAATGTTTGTATTGTAATCATATTTAAATAAAATATAATAGTATATTTGATAACGTTCATATAAATAGAAATGTCCCGAAAGTGTTGCGTCGAAGGATGCAGAAGCAATAGTCTACGAGAAAAGGAGAACGTAAATGCTATACCTACATTTACTTTGAAAAAGAACGAAGTCATCAGGGATAAATGGATACAAGCATTAGGAAAAAGGAATTCTAAACCACCGAAGTGTTTTTAATTTGTAAGAACTTTAAAGTTCATTTTGTTACCTGCGGCAAATATAATTTAATAAAGTACCAACTAATGTTAAGATTTTAACAATTTAAATAAGTATGTAATTTAATCTCTTATAAAAAAAAATTAAAAAGTTCTGTGTATTTAGTTGAATACATATGTAGGTACATTTATGTCATAAAATAAATTGCTTTTCTCAACAAGTATTACTAGTTTTAAGAAATATTGATTAAAAATTTTATTTTTTTATGTAAATATGTCATGCAATTTTTTCAAAAACAATTTATTATTTTGGTTTTACCTGGAAAATATTTTGTTAATTGTAATTTATTATAATGTAATTTGTTATCTGTAATAAGTAACTAATTTGTAAGAACAAGAAATTTAATTTTGTTAATATTTAAATGAAATAAAATAATTTCTTGATATTTTTTGAATTTAATCGTTTTTATTTTACAAACATCCCAAATCATATGAACATTTTAAATTTATTCGAAAATACCTAGTATAAAAATATATATTTCTTAACAAAAAGTACAATGATCAATTTTCAATACAACGCATGAATGCATTAGTAAATTGTGTTTTGTCAAGTCTTGTATAAAGATGTCTGTGGATCGTATATACATAGGTTGTATGCACGCACACAAAATCATTTTGTCAAAGCAAAAAAAAATACAATTCATATAAGAAAAAGAGGTATAAAATCTAACCACTATTTTAAGTTGTATTATTGAATTTATTATTAGGGATGGGAATTTTAAGTTACGTTATTGCAGCCTAGAATATTCATAGAATAGAGCAATTTATGTAAAATTAAAATATGTACATATGTATGAAAAATTCCTTTTGATTTTAAAAATAAACTTTTTCCTATGAAAGAAAACTTAGTTTTTCGCATAAAAAAATGTTAAGTACCACAACCCAGCCCATAACAAGCCACATATGGATTGTTCCGAAAAAGCTTGAAAATGCTATAACCCAAAAGTGGCGAATAGTAATCGACTATCGCAAATTAAATGAAATTACGATCGAGGACAAGTTCCCCATTCCCAACATAGAATCCTTAGGTGTATGAAAAGAAAACTCTTCGGAAAAATTATCAACCATTGAAGAATTTTTTGAATAGAATGATTACTCGACAAACGGCAACAACCTTAGATCTTGCTAAGGGCTTTCACCAAATCTTGGTTGATAAAAAAGATATAGCTAAAACCTCATTTTCTACTCTTCAGAGTTATTTTGAATTAAACTAATGCTTGATGACATCTTGACATTCTCAACATCTCTCCATGAGCGTGTTGAAACAATAAAAGAAATATGCGGCCAGTTGAGAAAATACAATTTTAAGATCCGAATTGACAAACGCAACTTCTTCGCAAAGTCAACAGATTACTTAAAACATGTATTGACTCGAGAATGTATTAAATCGAGCGAAAAAAAGATTGAAATAATAAAAAATTTAGAACTTCCCAGAACTTTTCAACAAATTGGCTAATACGGTTAATACCATAAGTTCATGAGTGACTACGCTAGGGTAGCGCAAACTCTAGCAAGGTGTTTGAAAAAGAGTAGTAAAATTGACTCAAATGATATCCTATATAGGGATTCCTTTAGAAAATTTAAAGAAATAATTATTAGTCAACTGACTTCAAAAAATATCCTGATTTCAAAAAGAAATTCACTTTAGTAACTGACGCTTCGAACTACGGTATTCGTGCCGTACTGTAACAAGACCGACACTGCATTAGTTACGCAACTAAATATTATTAAGCAACTAAATACTTCAGGCCTATCTTTTTGGCGTAATATTCACAATAAATACTGACGACCGGCTAATATTATGACTTAACTTCCTTAATGAACATAACTCGAAGCTACAGCGTTAGAAGACTCATTGAATCAAATTTTTAAAGGGTAAAGAAAAAAAATCACCGACTTTCTGAGTCGAATAAACTCCGAGATCTTAGAAATTAATAGTGCAGAGCTACAATCTAGTCTTATGGAAACAAAAATTTATACACCAAAAATGCCGACCAGAAATTGTACGAAGTGAAAGGTCCTAACAATAAATCCAATTTGGCAAGATACCATCACAAAAAAAAGAATGACCAAATATGCTAAAATCTAAAGATGTTGAAATTAGTGTAGTAAACGAGAATAATTCCGATGTGGCAACAATTCATAGTGGCAGCGAAAATTTGGGTAACCACATTTCCATTTCAGTTAAATTATTTTCAATAAATATTTAAGGCAAATCTATCTTGTAAAGAAAAAATGCAAGGAGTTTGCAATGAAATATAACACTTTTAGACAAATATATATTTCAGAAGATGAGCTTAACATTGATAATGCTTTAAATGATTTGTTAAGAACATATATTAAAAAGGATACTACGGGAATTTATTCAGAGTTGGAGGATCAACAATATAACATTCTGCAACAAAAATTAATTGAATTGTTTTCTAACGACCTTTACATAAAGTTCATAAAATACATCAATAGAACATTTAATTTTGAAAGCGAAGACTCTGCTTTTCTTAATTAATTCTTTAAACTTCGCTCTGTGAGCGAAGTCATAGATACACCCACAATTGCGAAATATGTAGATATGAAGACCTGACAAATAAAATTTCCAAATTACAGAAATTCCTTCAGAACCAAACGAAATACAACATGGTGATCTGTTCTTCTGTTATAAAGAGGTTTACTTAACAATTCTCGATAAGTTTACAAAACACCTTATGATTCAAAGACTAAACAACTGTAATTCCACAACAATAATAGTAGCATTAAAAATTAGAAAGGAATTCCGAATTCGCCTTATGTGAAAGAAATTCGTTTTTGACAATGAATTTAACACTATTAACACAGACCCATTGAAAGAACCCATGACACCTTTCAATGAACATCTGTGTATTTTAGAAGCACAAAAATTTAAATTAACTTCAACGAAAAAGTCTTGTTCACTGCTAAGAGCTACAATAATAGTATTCATTCAGTAATTTTGGAGTAACCAATAGATTTTCTCAAAAATAAGGTCATAAATTTAAATATTATTAAGGAAAGATTAGAAAGGATCAAAAATAATACAATAGGATACGGAAATATTCATAAAAAAAACCCCTAGACAGTTCGTTGCAAACATTTACACAAATATATCAAACTAAAATCTAAATACGAAAATAATAAGTTGAAAGATTCTTAAAACAAAAATATTCATCTGATGAGAATAAAACGCAAATATAAATTCTTTCCAGAAAACACAAACGAAAATAGGGACGGTACTACCCAAGATACTTCAACTAGCCATGTTTTTCGTAGTAACTGAACTAACTAACTCTGCAACAATTTCTGTCCAAAACTTAAAAAGTGAGGGAGAATTTCAAATTATAATACGGACTGAAACTTCTCTAATATCAAACTATACTCTTAAATCCTCCATGTAAAAGATACCAGTGAACTTTGTACGACTCTAGACGAAATCAAAAGAAACATAAACACGGTTTTTCTGCCGGTGGAAGACTCATTGCTAAGTAACCAACTGCAACTTTGAGCACAAAAGAAGGAGCAAAACATTAGGACAATAACACTTCATAGTAAAAGGAGGGGCCTTATAAACATAGGCGAAATGGTAGCTAATTTGCTGTTTGCCGTGATGGACAGTTGAGATTGAAGAATTTGAACGATAAAGTTGAGATCGAAAAACATCTAGGTAACCTAAACAACCAAATTAAAATTAACACGGAGCTGTAAAACGACATCAATATTTTAAACGATCGAATGCATTGAACACAAAATCAATTTTTAGCACTTCAAACATTAAATCAAATAAGAGACCTAATCCGTAAAAGCATTAGAAACCTACAATTTCTTTCCTTATTAACTGATATTTGCCTGTTAAAATCTGAAATTGATAAAATTCAACAAAACATCGTTTTTGCAAAAGAAAATATAATGAGCCATTCTATTTTAACTGATCAAGAAATAGACGAATTTAAAATTGATAAACTTAATATAAAAAGAATAAAAGCTCTCGTTTAAAAAATAACAAAAAACTTGTGTTTGTAGAACTAATTACAAAACATAACAAAAGAACCCGGTATAAAATATATAACATTACCTACACCAAACAAAAATTTTGAGAAAATATATATTGAAAACGCTAATATAATTCAATATGACGATAAAATTTTAATAGATAATAATGAATAATATGTTAACTAACACCAACAAATGAATGTACTAATAGCTTAATCGAAGAAAATTATAATAATTGTCAAAAATTAATAAAAGAAAATTTCGAAATTTTTGAAATACCTCCTCACATGATTTTATTTAGACATGAATTTATTTATAACCTGCACGTTAGCAATCTCAGTCAAAAATTTTTTTTTAAATATCAAGAGTTAGTTCTCATTGTTATATACCAGGTATTTGAACCTGACAAACCACTCTATAGAAACTGCATGGATATGTCTGAATAAAGTCTTTATATCTAACAAGTCCCAATGCTCAGAGAGAAACTTGAAAGCACGACCTTATTTTATATGGGTTTTTTTAAATCGAAGTGGCTATTTTTTGAGAAAAAATATTAAAATAAATTTACACTTATTATAAAGCAGGTAAAATTTTGAAAATTTATTTGAAAAATCAAAAAAATATATTAATATTTTCATTCAGAATTATTTTAAAATTCTTGAAACAGCGGAAAAACAACAAGCACAACCTTCGCCTTCAACGTTTTATATGTTACGGAAAGCATTTCATTATTTTTAAGTGAACAGCTTTTTTTTCTCACAGGATAAGTTAACTTAAGATATGGGAAGTAACTTTGGTGTCAATTTGAAAAATTTGACTAATTAATTTGACACTAATTAGTGAATATTGATATAAATACATAGTAAAGAAAAAATTTTAATAGGGAATTAGAAAATAATATCTAAAATACAATCAAATATTATTTACAAATTTTGTATACACTTCTAAATTTTATCTTTATTTTTGAGAAAAATTTTTAAAACTTAATATATTAAAATATAATATAGCTAAGTAAAAAAATATTTGAAAGGTTTTTAAAAAAACAATAATATATTTTTATGACCGGATTCGAATATCTTTTTTATTTTTGAAATAAATAGTATCATACGAATAGCAAATGACTCAAAAACTCTGATTGTAAAATGACAGGTAGTAGGTAGTGATGTTAGTTTTTGTCCGTTTGCGTTTACTATTAAGATTCATACACAGGCCATTTTATAAATAGATTGCTCTTGTTTACCTGCTAATAAAATATGAAAGAAGAGCACAACAAAATTTTTGAAGCACTCAATATAACATGTTCGAAATTGTTTTAAAATAATTATTTAAAAAAACATTTATTGGAATTAGGTACATACATATTTATTTTTAATAACTTAAAAACTAACTGAAATTATTTGAAACAATTTTATAAGTAACGTATAAATAACCGAAATGAGATAATTCAAATTGTTGAAATGTGTCAACCTATATTACTTTTATTAACATTTTTGTTAGCCGACACTCATAGAAAATTCATACTTCCTTCCTCATTAACATTTGAAACTACACTGAAATATGAATTTAAAATTTTTTAACACTTTTTCTTTCCTCCTACCTTTCTTTCTTTTTCGCGCAATAGAATTTATATGGGAAGCTTTTTAAAAAATGTGTATAATATCCTGAGATTTTTTAAAATATAAAACTCTTTTTTACTTAAAAAAAAAGAAAAAAATAATAAAAAATATGACACGATCAGTGGCATTTAAAGAAAAAACCAGCAACGAAGCCAAAAATTCGTAATATTTCGTAAAAAAAATTGAGTATTGGGACTTGTTAGATATAAAGACATTGCAAAGAAAAACCAACGAGAGAGAACTGATCCAATATAAATAAAATGCAATACAAATACAAATAAAATTGACCGAATCACGCCACACGTGAGTTACATCCTTAACCAACCATGAGATAAAAGAAATAATAAATATCATTGAAGAAAGTAGGTAAACAATGATAACGGACATAAAAGAACAAAGAAAGACATGTTTTTACAACTATTACACTGAGGTAAATAGTAGATGTTAATGTACAAAAACATGTCTTGACAAGAAGATAATAAAGTAAAAGATAATAATTATATCTGTTAAAAAACATTAAATTGTTTAAAAGACGAGACAAAGAAATTACTTTCTTTGTCCTAATAATTAAATGTAGATTAAGAATACTTTAAAGTATAAATACATGTAATAATAATTTGAATCTTTAGAA
Source organism: Condylostylus longicornis (assembly GCF_029603195.1). Lineage (NCBI taxonomy): Eukaryota > Metazoa > Arthropoda > Insecta > Diptera > Dolichopodidae > Condylostylus > Condylostylus longicornis. Next base: position 216,686 of record NW_026578209.1, read on the forward strand.
ATTATTATTAGAATAAAAAATTGTTTTTTTTTCTTGTTAATAAAATAAAAGTACATAATTGGCGCGGTCGGTAGGATACCCTCCGGTGCGGTTTTAATATAGGGTGTTCAGTGATACGAATCTATTTTTTTTTTTTTTTAAAGTGTTTAAATAAATAAAAAACTCTAAAAGCCAACTAAACATTAAAAACACTAATAACAAATATAAATCAGTGAAAAAAAAAATAAAAAACACCAATAGCAAAAGCTAAGTGAAAAATTTTTTTTAATTTCACTAAAATATTTAATGTCAAAAAGACACAATCTGTTCGACATAAATAGAACAGCAATGGAAGTTGACGAAACTACATCAGATACCCAAAATCTAAAACAAATGATTTTGGGACTGCAAGAACAACAAAAAACAACAAACGTTGGAAATGCAGAGACAATTACAAGAAAAAAATCAACAAATTCAACAACAGAATCAAACACAGGAACAATTACAACAACTATTGGCAACAGTAACAGTACCTCTAAATGTACTCAAGGCTCAAAGTACTAAATGTACAAGACTCAACACTCCGTTTAATGCCTGAACAATGTATAAATCATTTTAGGCATTTAAAACCTTTTAATGATCAAGGAGAATAAAAACTACAGGAATTTATTAGGGCTACGGAAAGCGCTATAAATCTATGCAACAAAAATTTACAACTGGAACAATACTGTAAGGAAATTATTATAAATGAAAAAGTGCAAGGTGAAGCAAAACGCTGTATACAACGCCTGGGATCGCAGCTAACATGGGACAATGTAAAAGTAGAAATGAAACAACTCTTTAGACCACGAGCAGACTATGCAGAATTGATCAACAGATGCAGAAGTTTAAGACTAAGTACTTTAAGAGAATTATTTAATAGTGTAAGACAAACAAATTTTTCGTTAAATGAGTTATATGATTTTGACGATAATAAGCCCATAATTTACCATCCCATATATTTATTACATATAAATTTCATACGGGAAGGCTGTGTCGCTGTGCGGTAAAATAATTTTATTTGCATTTTAAAATTTATTTTTAATTTAAATTTAGTAAAAAATTATACTTATTATTTGTGTTTTTCAATAAAATGAAGATTCATAAGTATTTTATTAATTAAATTTTATATTTTTTTTTTGTAATATTTAGTAAAAAAAAAGTGGATTTTGAAAAAATTGTACTAGTTTATAAGGTAAAAGACAAAATGACTTGATAAATTAGTAAGATTCGGTGTACTTTTTAATGTTTGTATTGTAATCATATTTAAATAAAATATAATAGTATATTTGATAACGTTCATATAAATAGAAATGTCCCGAAAGTGTTGCGTCGAAGGATGCAGAAGCAATAGTCTACGAGAAAAGGAGAACGTAAATGCTATACCTACATTTACTTTGAAAAAGAACGAAGTCATCAGGGATAAATGGATACAAGCATTAGGAAAAAGGAATTCTAAACCACCGAAGTGTTTTTAATTTGTAAGAACTTTAAAGTTCATTTTGTTACCTGCGGCAAATATAATTTAATAAAGTACCAACTAATGTTAAGATTTTAACAATTTAAATAAGTATGTAATTTAATCTCTTATAAAAAAAAATTAAAAAGTTCTGTGTATTTAGTTGAATACATATGTAGGTACATTTATGTCATAAAATAAATTGCTTTTCTCAACAAGTATTACTAGTTTTAAGAAATATTGATTAAAAATTTTATTTTTTTATGTAAATATGTCATGCAATTTTTTCAAAAACAATTTATTATTTTGGTTTTACCTGGAAAATATTTTGTTAATTGTAATTTATTATAATGTAATTTGTTATCTGTAATAAGTAACTAATTTGTAAGAACAAGAAATTTAATTTTGTTAATATTTAAATGAAATAAAATAATTTCTTGATATTTTTTGAATTTAATCGTTTTTATTTTACAAACATCCCAAATCATATGAACATTTTAAATTTATTCAAAAATACCTAGTATAAAAATATATATTTCTTAACAAAAAGTACAATGATCAATTTTCAATACAACGCATGAATGCATTAGTAAATTGTGTTTTGTCAAGTCTTGTATAAAGATGGCTGTGGATCGTATATACATAGGTTGTATGCACGCACACAAAATCATTTTGTCAAAGCAAAAAAAAATACAATTCATATAAGAAAAAGAGGTATAAAATCTAACCACTATTTTAAGTTGTATTATTGAATTTATTATTAGGGATGGGAATTTTAAGTTACGTTATTGCAGCCTAGAATATTCATAGAATAGAGCAATTTATGTAAAATTAAAATATGTATGTATGAAAAATTCCTTTTGATTTTAAAAATAAACTTTTTCCTATGAAAGAAAACTTAGTTTTTCGCAGAAAAAAATGTTAAGTACCACAACCCAGCCCATAACAAGCCACATATGGATTGTTCCGAAAAAGCTTGAAAATGCTATAACCCAAAAGTGGCGAATAGTAATCGACTATCGCAAATTAAATGAAATTACGATCGAGGACAAGTTCCCCATTCCCAACATAGAATCCTTAGGTGTATGAAAAGAAAACTCTTCGGAAAAATTATCAACCATTGAAGAATTTTTTGAATAGAATGATTACTCGACAAACGGCAACAACCTTAGATCTTGCTAAGGGCTTTCACCAAATCTTGGTTGATAAAAAAGATATAGCTAAAACCTCATTTTCTACTCTTCAGAGTTATTTTGAATTAAACTAATGCTTGATGACATCTTGACATTCTCAACATCTCTCCATGAGCGTGTTGAAACAATAAAAGAAATATGCGGCCAGTTGAGAAAATACAATTTTAAGATCCGAATTGACAAACGCAACTTCTTCGCAAAGTCAACAGATTACTTAAAACATGTATTGACTCGAGAATGTATTAAATCGAGCGAAAAAAAGATTGAAATAATAAAAAATTTAGAACTTCCCAGAACTTTTCAACAAATTGGCTAATACGGTTAATACCATAAGTTCATGAGTGACTACGCTAGGGTAGCGCAAACTCTAGCAAGGTGTTTGAAAAAGAGTAGTAAAATTGACTCAAATGATATCCTATATAGGGATTCCTTTAGAAAATTTAAAGAAATAATTATTAGTCAACTGACTTCAAAAAATATCCTGATTTCAAAAAGAAATTCACTTTAGTAACTGACGCTTCGAACTACGGTATTCGTGCCGTACTGTAACAAGACCGACACTGCATTAGTTACGCAACTAAATATTATTAAGCAACTAAATACTTCAGGCCTATCTTTTTGGCGTAATATTCACAATAAATACTGACGACCGGCTAATATTATGACTTAACTTCCTTAATGAACATAACTCGAAGCTACAGCGTTAGAAGACTCATTGAATCAAATTTTTAAAGGGTAAAGAAAAAAAATCACCGACTTTCTGAGTCGAATAAACTCCGAGATCTTAGAAATTAATAGTGCAGAGCTACAATCTAGTCTTATGGAAACAAAAATTTATACACCAAAAATGCCGACCAGAAATTGTACGAAGTGAAAGGTCTTAACAATAAATCCAATTTGGCAAGATACCATCACAAAAAAAAGAATGACCAAATATGCTAAAATCTAAAGATGTTGAAATTAGTGTAGTAAACGAGAATAATTCCGATGTGGCAACAATTCATAGTGGCAGCGAAAATTTGGGTAACCACATTTCCATTTCAGTTAAATTATTTTCAATAAATATTTAAGGCAAATCTATCTTGTAAAGAAAAAATGCAAGGAGTTTGCAATGAAATATAACACTTTTAGACAAATATATATTTCAGAAGATGAGCTTAACATTGATAATGCTTTAAATGATTTGTTAAGAACATATATTAAAAAGGATACTACGGGAATTTATTCAGAGTTGGAGGATCAACAATATAACATTCTGCAACAAAAATTAATTGAATTGTTTTCTAACGACCTTTACATAAAGTTCATAAAATACATCAATAGAACATTTAATTTTGAAAGCGAAGACTCTGCTTTTCTTAATTAATTCTTTAAACTTCGCTCTGTGAGCGAAGTCATAGATACACCCACAATTGCGAAATATGTAGATATGAAGACCTGACAAATAAAATTTCCAAATTACAGAAATTCCTTCAGAACCAAACGAAATACAACATGGTGATCTGTTCTTCTGTTATAAAGAGGTTTACTTAACAATTCTCGATAAGTTTACAAAACACCTTATGATTCAAAGACTAAACAACTGTAATTCCACAACAATAATAGTAGCATTAAAAATTAGAAAGGAATTCCGAATTCGCCTTATGTGAAAGAAATTCGTTTTTGACAATGAATTTAACACTATTAACACAGACCCATTGAAAGAACCCATGACACCTTTCAATGAACATCTGTGTATTTTAGAAGCACAAAAATTTAAATTAACTTCAACGAAAAAGTCTTGTTCACTGCTAAGAGCTACAATAATAGTATTCATTCAGTAATTTTGGAGTAACCAATAGATTTTCTCAAAAATAAGGTCATAAATTTAAATATTATTAAGGAAAGATTAGAAAGGATCAAAAATAATACAATAGGATACGGAAATATTCATAAAAAAAACCCCTCGTTGCAAACATTTACACAAATATATCAAACTAAAATCTAAATACGAAAATAATAAGTTGAAAGATTCTTAAAACAAAAATATTCATCTGATGAGAATAAAACGCAAATATAAATTCTTTCCAGAAAACACAAACGAAAATAGGGACGGTACTACCCAAGATACTTCAACTAGCCATGTTTTTCGTAGTAACTGAACTAACTAACTCTGCAACAATTTCTGTCCAAAACTTAAAAAGTGAGGGAGAATTTCAAATTATAATACGGACTGAAACTTCTCTAATATCAAACTATACTCTTAAATCCTCCATGTAATAGATACCAGTGAACTTTGTACGACTCTAGACGAAATCAAAAGAAACATAAACACGGTTTTTCTGCCGGTGGAAGACTCATTGCTAAGTAACCAACTGCAACTTTGAGCACAAAAGAAGGAGCAAAACATTAGGACAATAACACTTCATAGTAAAAGGAGGGGCCTTATAAACATAGGCGAAATGGTAGCTAATTTGCTGTTTGCCGTGATGGACAGTTGAGATTGAAGAATTTGAACGATAAAGTTGAGATCGAAAAACATCTAGGTAACCTAAACAACCAAATTAAAATTAACACGGAGCTGTAAAACGACATCAATATTTTAAACGATCGAATGCATTGAACACAAAATCAATTTTTAGCACTTCAAACATTAAATCAAATAAGAGACCTAATCCGTAAAAGCATTAGAAACCTACAATTTCTTTCCTTATTAACTGATATTTGCCTGTTAAAATCTGAAATTGATAAAATTCAACAAAACATCGTTTTTGCAAAAGAAAATATAATGAGCCATTCTATTTTAACTGATCAAGAAATAGACGAATTTAAAATTGATAAACTTAATATAAAAAGAATAAAAGCTCTCGTTTAAAAAATAACAAAAAACTTGTGTTTGTAGAACTAATTACAAAACATAACAAAAGAACCCGGTATAAAATATATAACATTACCTACACCAAACAAAAATTTTGAGAAAATATATATTGAAAACGCTAATATAATTCAATATGACGATAAAATTTTAATAGATAATAATGAATAATATGTTAACTAACACCAACAAATGAATGTACTAATAGCTTAATCGAAGAAAATTATAATAATTGTCAAAAATTAATAAAAGAAAATTTCGAAATTTTTGAAATACCTCCTCACATGATTTTATTTAGACATGAATTTATTTATAACCTGCACGTTAGCAATCTCAGTCAAAAATTTTTTTTTAAATATCAAGAGTTAGTTCTCATTGTTATATACCAGGTATTTGAACCTGACAAACCACTCTATAGAAACTGCATGGATATGTCTGAATAAAGTCTTTATATCTAACAAGTCCCAATGCTCAGAGAGAAACTTGAAAGCACGACCTTATTTTATATGGGTTTTTTTAAATCGAAGTGGCTATTTTTTGAGAAAAAATATTAAAATAAATTTACACTTATTATAAAGCAGGTAAAATTTTGAAAATTTATTTGAAAAATCAAAAAAATATATTAATATTTTCATTCAGAATTATTTTAAAATTCTTGAAACAGCGGAAAAACAACAAGCACAACCTTCGCCTTCAACGTTTTATATGTTACGGAAAGCATTTCATTATTTTTAAGTGAACAGCTTTTTTTTCTCACAGGATAAGTTAACTTAAGATATGGGAAGTAACTTTGGTGTCAATTTGAAAAATTTGACTAATTAATTTGACACTAATTAGTGAATATTGATATAAATACATAGTAAAGAAAAAATTTTAATAGGGAATTAGAAAATAATATCTAAAATACAATCAAATATTATTTACAAATTTTGTATACACTTCTAAATTTTATCTTTATTTTTGAGAAAAATTTTTAAAACTTAATATATTAAAATATAATATAGCTAAGTAAAAAAATATTTGAAAGGTTTTTAAAAAAACAATAATATATTTTTATGACCGGATTCGAATATCTTTTTTATTTTTGAAATAAATAGTATCATACGAATAGCAAATGACTCAAAAACTCTGATTGTAAAATGACAGGTAGTAGGTAGTGATGTTAGTTTTTGTCCGTTTGCGTTTACTATTAAGATTCATACACAGGCCATTTTATAAATAGATTGCTCTTGTTTACCTGCTAATAAAATATGAAAGAAGAGCACAACAAAATTTTTGAAGCACTCAATATAACATGTTCGAAATTGTTTTAAAATAATTATTTAAAAAAACATTTATTGGAATTAGGTACATACATATTTATTTTTAATAACTTAAAAACTAACTGAAATTATTTGAAACAATTTTATAAGTAACGTATAAATAACCGAAATGAGATAATTCAAATTGTTGAAATGTGTCAACCTATATTACTTTTATTAACATTTTTGTTAGCCGACACTACTCAACTTACCTTATTGGGAAATACAAAATGTGCATGAAAATTCATACTTCCTTCCTCATTAACATTTGAAACTACACTGAAATATGAATTTAAAATTTTTTAACACTTTTTCTTTCCTCCTACCTTTCTTTCTTTTTCGCGCAATAGAATTTATATGGGAAGCTTTTTAAAAAATGTGTATAATATCCTGAGATTTTTTAAAATATAAAACTCTTTTTTACTTAAAAAAAAAGAAAAAAATAATAAAAAATATGACACGATCAGTGGCATTTAAAGAAAAAACCAGCAACGAAGCCAAAAATTCGTAATATTTCGTAAAAAAAATTGAGTATTGGGACTTGTTAGATATAAAGACATTGCAAAGAAAAACCAACGAGAGAGAACAGATCCAATATAAATAAAATGCAATACAAATACAAATAAAATTGACCGAATCACGCCACACGTGAGTTACATCCTTAACCAACCATGAGATAAAAGAAATAATAAATATCATTGAAGAAAGTAGGTAAACAATGATAACGGACATAAAAGAACAAAGAAAGACATGTTTTTACAACTATTACACTGAGGTAAATAGTAGATGTTAATGTACAAAAACATGTCTTGACAAGAAGATAATAAAGTAAAAGATAATAATTATATCTGTTAAAAAACATTAAATAGTTTAAAAGACGAGACAAAGAAATTACTTTCTTTGTCCTAATAATTAAATGTAGATTAAGAATACTTTAAAGTATAAATACATGTAATAATAATTTGAATCTTTAGTCTAAGTTTAACTGTAAAACAAATCGTTTGTAATTCGTTCCGACCGTCAATAAATAAAATTATTATTAGAATAAAAAATTGTTTTTTTTTTCTTGTTAATAAAATAAAAGTACATAATTGGCGCGGTCGGTAGGATACCCTCCGGTGCGGTTTTAATATAGGGTGTTCAGTGATACGAATCTATTTTTTTTTTTTTTTAAAGTGTTTAAATAAATAAAAAACTCTAAAAGCCAACTAAACATTAAAAACACTAATAACAAATATAAATCAGTGAAAAAAAAAATAAAAAACACCAATAGCAAAAGCTAAGTGAAAAATTTTTTTTAATTTCACTAAAATATTTAATGTCAAAAAGACACAATCTGTTCGACATAAATAGAACAGCAATGGAAGTTGACGAAACTACATCAGATACCCAAAATCTAAAACAAATGATTTTGGGACTGCAAGAACAACAAAAAACAACAAACGTTGGAAATGCAGAGACAATTACAAGAAAAAAATCAACAAATTCAACAACAGAATCAAACACAGGAACAATTACAACAACTATTGGCAACAGTAACAGTACCTCTAAATGTACTCAAGGCTCAAAGTACTAAATGTACAAGACTCAACACTCCGTTTAACGCCTGAACAATGTATAAATCATTTTAGGCATTTAAAACCTTTTAATGATCAAGGAGAATAAAAACTACAGGAATTTATTAGGGCTACGGAAAGCGCTATAAATCTATGCAACAAAAATTTGCAACTGGAACAATACTGTAAGGAAATTATTATAAATGAAAAAGTGCAAGGTGAAGCAAAACGCTGTATACAACGCCTGGGATCGCAGCTAACATGGGACAATGTAAAAGTAGAAATGAAACAACTCTTTAGACCACGAGCAGATTATGCAGAATTGATCAACAGATGCAGAAGTTTAAGACTAAGTACTTTAAGAGAATTATTTAATAGTGTAAGACAAACAAATTTTTCGTTAAATGAGTTATATGATTTTGACGATAATAAGCCCATAATTTACCATCCCGAAAATAATGATAAATATTTAGTTGGAATAGTACTCGAGAAAATAGAGAGTTTAGTTCGGTGTTATATAGACAAAATTATTGAAATTTACAATAAATTCGCGGAAGATAAACTTTTGGATGATGAAAGGGCAATATCAGAATCATATAAAAAATTTAATAGAGACAAGAATCAGTCTTGCGACTTTATATCTTGCGAAGGGATTCCACCAAATTATGGTGAACGATAAAGACAGAAAGAAAACTGCTTTTTCGACCCCTTTGTGTCATTTCGAATATGTAAGAATGCCGTTCGGATTGAAAAACGCACCAGCGACTTTCCAAAGATTAAAGAACTCAGTATGGAGAGATTACATTAATAAAATTTGTGTCGTGTACTTAGACGACATTCTTATTTTTAGCACTTCTCTGGAAGAGCATTTAAAAATTTAAAGAAAATATTCGATTGCCTTCGACAAGCAGGCCTGAAAATACAGATTCATAAATTTTCTTGCAACAAAAATTGCACATGGAATGACTAAATACTTAAAGAAAAAAGCAAAAATAAATATTATTAAATATCCTAATTTTGAAAAAAAAAAATTTAAATTGGTTATAGACGCTAGCAATTATGCGCTTGGGGGATTCCTAACTCAAGATGGTCATCCAAGTTCCTTTGCGTCCAGAACTCTTAACGTTCACGAAAGAAATTATTCTACTATAGAAAAGGAACTCTTGGCTATAGTGTGGTCGACAAAATATTATAGGCCTTACCTATACGGTAAACAATTTGATTTAGAAACAGATCATTAACCAATAAAGTGGTTGCAAACTAAACGTATGTGTAAGGACATTAACCCTCGGTTACAGCAATGGTTACTCTCCTTAGGTGAATATGATTTTAATATAGAGTATATTAAGGGTAAAAACAATAAAATAGCAGATTTTTTAAGTAGAATTAATACAGAAACAGAAGAAATTAATTTAATTGATCCAAATATTGAAATTAACCTTAATGAGGTTAGTGAAAACGAAGTTGAAATGCAAACTGTACCTTCTTAAGAAGAAGAATTAAATGACTATATACCAATTGTAGACACAATAGTTAATCGATTTAAATACCAAATTATACTACGCGAAGAAAAAAATAAAAGATACGAAACTATATTTAAGAAATATAGGTTATATATAGATAAGCAAGATTTACATAATGACAATTAAACAGACATTTTAAAAACACATATAAATGGCAAAACAGGAATCCGCAAATTCTTTAACGTCAAAGTTTTGATTTTAGTCTGCAAACTGTCTAAAACTAAAACGTTTACGGACAGAAATCTAGTAAACTTTTTACCCGTAATTGACTTTGAATTTTGATCATCCGTAAACGTCAAAACAAAAAAAATTTTATTTTAGATTTAAAATAATTTTATACTTACATATTAAAAATTAACAATAAAAATATTTTTTATATTATTTTTAACGTAATAAAAGTCACTCAACACATCAAATTTATTTCCTGAATTACTACGTCAGACTGTCTGCATGTAAAAAAAAAATCTACAATTTTGACGCTAAATTGACTTTTTTTAAACGTTTAAGAATTTAAACTTTGACTGAGAGTAAAAACGTAGTAGAGTATCCGTAAACTCAGACAACTCAGATTTTGTAAAATTTGACATTTAAGAATTTACCACATATTTTCATTTTTAAATGATTCAGAATATAATATGTTACAAGAAAAAATAGTTCAGGTATTTGGTAAGAATATTAGGTTTCTCAAATGTACTTATTTTGCTGAAGATATTGTAAATGAAGAAAGATTGAATAGACAAATAGCTCTTTTTCATAAAAACGAATCAGGTCATTCTGGAATAATCGCTACATATGAGAATATAAAAACAAAAATCTTTCATTCAAAATTAAAGGAACACATTCACAAAACAATTAATAATTGTGATATTTGTAACAGATCTAAATATAATAGAAAACCTATAAAGGCAAAATTTCAACTAACAGAAACACCTAGAAATTTAAACGAAATAGTTCATGTTGATATTTATGTTAATAGCAAGAATTCATTTATTAATTTTATAGATAAATTATCTAAACATGTTGTAAGTTTTTATCTTGAAAACAAAAATCATAAAACGTTAATAGAGTAATTTAAACTTTTTATTACCATCAAAGGGAAACACAATAAATTTATTTTTGACAACGAATTTAGAAATGAAGCAATATCTGGGTAGTCAGGAAATAGATTTTCATTATACGAAACCAAATAGTCACACTGGAAATTCTGATATAGAGAGATTTCACAATACACTCACGGAAAAATTAGAATTCTTAATTTAGAAAATAAAATAAATATTCGCGACCAAATATTAGAAGCCGTAAAACTATACAACAATGCTATCCACTCTACAATTAAAACGACGCCACAAAAAGCACAAAATAAAGAAATACCACTTCAGGAGATAATAGATAATATTAATAAATCAAAGAAAAGGGTATTAGAAAAACAAAATCAAAATAGGGAAGAATATTCTGAAAAACGAAAAGTAGGTTATGTGAAAAATTATAAATCCATTAGGCATAAAGATGAACCAAAATTTAGGAAATTAAAGCTAGATAATGTTCACGTAGAAAATATTAAAAGACCACTTAAATTTTCAGATAATAATGAAGTTAGTGATGTTGATATGCTTACTATCTTACCTTCCGAAAACTCAACAGTCCATGACAATAACCAAAATTGACAGTCAAACAGGTTATACAATAATAAAATTGGACGAAATCAAAATACCAAATAATTTTGAGACAATACTACATTTTATAGACCTAAACGAAATAATTAAAATCATAGATCAACTAGACGAAACATTAAGCATACTAATACATGATTACAATCATAGAGAACTCATTTTAAGTGAGGTAGACAATTTAAAAAATACAATACATACAATATTACCTTACAAACAAACAAGGGGTTATTAAATTGTTATGAAACTAGTGTTGTTGATGTTTGGGGAACTACCTGGCAGAGCATGTCATCCGCCACCGGTTGGAGCATCGTCCACCAGCTACTCCGAAGTGCATCTGGCTGTGTCCCGGAGCTTCAGCCTGGGGTGGGTTAAATAGAAGTAGCCGGTTACCACCAATGGCTACGTAGCGTAAACAGAGAAAACAATTATGCACACGTTGAGAAAAAAATAAAAAAATTAATGCGATTGCAAAAAAAATAATAAGGTTGGATTCAACTGGAACACCTTGTAGGGAACCAGAACGTGAAGCGTTGTGATAAGGTGCACCACGCGGTACACCACCGTGCTGACAGGGTGACGAATCCCAAGCCCTACCCTTCCATGAGTCTCAGATGTTGTTGAGACTCCCAAAACTTACTCGAAAAACCCCTAAATTTTGAACACCCTAAAGGAGAAAGGAATTACTACTCCATCATTATTGTATTAAATCTTATATACAATTTCTGAATTCGATGGCCATTGATATTGTTAAAAAAAAAGAAACACTTTTGAATATACATATACATATATTTCGAGTTCTATTCAATTTCAATTTTAAATTCAATTTTTTTTTTTGCATAAAACTCATGTTAAAAATTGTAATTTAATTTTTTTTTTTTTTAAAAATATCGTTATAAAAAAATTTTTGTTGCTATTTTACAAACTTTCTTAACATTTGTTACTTTTTACATCTTTTTGTTGCAGAAAAATTTTAATATTGAATTTTAAATCGTTTTGAACCCTTTTTTTTTTCTAAACAATTTAAAATTTAAAACATTGTTTTAACATTGTAAATTATAACATTAAAATAAAATAAAATTTTTATTTTAAAGTCGGAAGTACAAAAAAATAAAGAAAAAAATATTTGCAGATTTTATTAGATTTTATTAAGTTTTTAATCTCTTATTATGTATTTCTAAGCATTAAAATCTTTTTTTCTTATATAGGTGGAATATTACATTATAAATCTATATGTTATTCAAATAACATGTTAAAACTTTCAAATTATGTATTTCATAATTTTTTTTTTCTAAGATACAAAAAAAATACAACTTAAGCTAAAAAAAAAACGAAGGACTGGACCCAGTACTCACGTGCTCGGGGTTCCTTCCGTCATAATACATATGTATGTATTATTTAGATATACATGTATTATTTAGGTAATCGGTAAATTTAATAGAAATAAATAATAAATGCATGTGTTCACGCTCTTGTGTATCAATAATGTGTCCCTTGATGTAAAAATTGGTAGCAACAGGATACAGGTTTTTTTTTTTTTTTTTTTGGAAATTTTTTTTTATTATTAATCTTTCTTCTTCTTAACCTTCGTTTACAAAATTTCTTAAAACTACGATAAATTATTTCAATATTTATACTTCCCTCCATAGGAGTTCTCTAAAAGTTATATTCACAAATGCCAAATGTTTTTTTTCCATTTACTTATACCATTACTATTTATTAATTAATTAATTTTGTTTTAAATTAGTTTGGAAAATTATTTAGAAAAAACCAGACCTTTATTATACAAAAAAAAAAAATTTAAAACTAATAATATAAAAAAAACTTAATCTAATTCTAAAAAAAAAACTAAATAAAAAAGAAAACTTATACTGTAAATAATATGTTATCAGGAATCATTCAACCACCATATATGATTTGTCTTTTCATTTTTGTCCTTTTCAGTTTGGTAATAATCATATCTAATATGAAAATCATTATTGTTTATTACATAGTTTTGCGGATATAAAATCTTTTTATCCGTTGAATTTCTATTTATATGGTAAATAATCGGTATATTATTTTCATTTTTTACATATTTATTTCTATCTAAATAAATAAATGTCTGCGGTGGTATAAAACCTGTTTGCATTGTATATCTTACGTAATTATCATCTTCATATACCAAATCATTTTCTATCAGACTCAATTTACTGAAATAAGATCTTGTTATATTAATTATAAAACTATCAATTTTTTTTATTTTACTTTCTTCATACAAAAATTTATTAGAACAATAGTGTTTATCCTCAGTTTCTAGTTTTCTAAATTTACCTAAACAATATCTGATATATTTCCTCTCAAACCTTCTTATCATTTCCATTGTCGATGTATTCACGTTATACCATATTGGGCATCCATATGTTATTATAGGCCTTATCAAACTCTGGTAAGCCAGTATTTTTACCCTAGGATAAATTTTGTTTGAATAGAAAAGGTGTTTGGCGATAGCAAATGCTTTCCGGGCCTTGTTAAGTTGTTCAACTACATGTAATTTGTAATTCAAATCGAATTTTAAAATTAAACCTAAATATTTTACACACTTAAAATTTTTTATGACTGTATTGTCAACAGTCCTTATATGTAAATTTTTCCAATTTTTTCGAATATTATTATTTGTTTTGTCGACAGTTGACCTAAAAAGTATGAGTTCACATTTACTAAAATTGATTCTCAAATGCCAAGAATCAAAATAGATTTGAACCTCATCAAATATCCTTTGCAGCTTCGATTGTATTTCTCCTATCTTTGTTCCCGTAGCGTAGATAGTAAGATCATCGGCAAACGCAATAATCCTCTTTTGTTCATTGCTTTCATTAAAATCATTTAACATTCCCTTAAAAAAAATATTAAATAAAATTGGCGCATTCACTGTTCCCTGTTGCAGACCATTTCTAACTTTAAACATTTTACTATAGATTATTCGTTCATTACATACCACAAATGTTTTTCCCTTAATCATATTTTGTATTATTTTTATTAAATTATTGGGAAATTTCAAATTAATCATTTTATATAATAATCCATCCAACCACACTGAATTAAATGCCTCTTTCAAGTCTATTAAGCATGCAGCAAGATATTCTTTATTATTTAAATGCCAATATATGTCAGAAGTTAATTTATTTATTGCATGTACTGCTGAGTGGTTTCTCTTATATCCAAATTGATTATTTGGAATTATGTTTTTTTTATCTGTAAATTTAAGTATGTTTTGATTAATTATAATTTCTAAAATTTTACTAGCATTTAGCAACAAATTTATTGATCTTAAATTTTTGGGATTTGAAGGATCCTTTCCCGGTTTTCTTATGCAAATAATCTTAGCTTTTTTCCATCTTTTTGGAAAATAAGAATTATTCAAACAATTATTGTATATAACGTTATAAATTGACATAATCGCAGGAGACACATTTTTTAAAACTATGCTAGGAATTTCATCAATTCCCGACGAAGTTTTGTTCTTGAGTTTTTTAAATATTTTTAATAATCGTTCTCTTGTAGCAAAATAGTTATTATTAGTTTGAGTATGAGATAAATTATCAGATCTTTTCAACTCCGAAAACTATGTTATAGCAGGAATTATATTAAATTCCCCAGACCATTGTGATACTTTTTCATTTACCAATTTTTCCAAATTCTCATTATTTCTTAAATTCGTATTCATTATATGTGTTTCTTTAATACACGTTCCTAATATAATTACAATATGTTCTTTTTTATTTATTATATAATGATCATTTTCTTTATATATTTCTTTGTAACTAATATTTGCTTTTTCTAAAATTTCTCTTTCGTTACTGTGTATTTTAATTTCACTAATTTCCTGCTTTCTATTTCTAAATATTTTATTTAATAAAGGAAACATGTTTTTTGAATCTTTTGGTGTAATTTTTTTAAGCTTATTTTTCCAATATCTGTTGCAATTATTGTTAATATTTTGACTAATTAGAGTGCTTACATTTTTCAAAAGAGATTTTAATACTAACAAATTTCCTAACTATTACTATTATTAGCTCTATTAATTTTTTTAATTTCCGATAAAATTTTACTTTTATGACCATAAAGTTTATTTAATTTTTTATTATAATACTTATCTATACTATTATTTTTATCATTTTTCGGAACAGCCTTTTTTATTGCTTTTTTTATTATATCCTCAGTCTTATTTATATATACATTTATTTCACTGTTTGTCAAATTTCTATCCTTATCAAAACTAAAATTTTCCATTTCTGTAACTTCACTCAAACACTGATCACATTTCCTCTTAAATTTATCCCAATTTGTGCTTTTAAAATTATATGTAAATATATCATTAGCCTTCTCTATCTTAAATAATCTATTATTTTCTAACATAATATTAAAAATTAAAGCGCAGTGATCGCTATCAAAAGGTAATGTTTTGACTTTATTATTATTTGTAGCATCTATTTCAAACCTTGTGTCTATTAAAGCTAAATCCAAATAGGATTCTGCCCTAGGAAAGGACGGCGTTTCTGTACCATACATTGTGCATTTATAAAATATTCTATTATTAATATACCAGTTCCTTATATAGTTACCCCTACTATTATTATTTTGCCTGCCCCAATCAGCATGTTTTGCATTAATATCACCTGCAATTATATAATAGTTATTTATTGTATTTAGATCTAATAGTCGGAATGTATTCTCCCATTCCTCTGCAAATTTTCTACCATTTCTTTGTGAAGCATATACTGCCATGATCTTTACGCCTTGTACTGCATTGATTTTTAATGAAATTGCACACAACTCCTAACATTCATACTTCTCAAACTCAATTCTATTTATCCTTTGAATTTTATATTCTTTTTTATACCCGTACGAACGTATGTTCGAAGGGTATACTAAATTTGCCTTACCGTTTGTAACGCTAAGAAATAACGGTGTTAGATATAGACTCAAGTGTATGTTTTTGATCAGCGTCAAATTCTGAGTTGATTTAGCTTTGTCTGTCCGTCCGTCCGTCCGTCCGTCCGTCCCAACGATAACTCAAAAACTAATTGAGCTAAGTTCACCAAATTTTCACAAATGATTTATTGTGGTAAGTGCCAGAACCCTATTTAAATTGGACATGATCGGGGTACCGGTTCGGGTAGCTGCCATACAACTTCAAAATTTATTTGGCTATATCTCAGAAACTATAAAAGGTATGGTATTGAAATTTCACACAAGTGAATATATTAGTAGGGCCGATGTGTCACATAAAAGTCGTTGAAATTACTTGCTCCTTCTGGTACCTGCCATACAACTTCAAAATTTATTTGGCTATATTTCAGAAGCTATTAAAGCTATGGTATTGAAATTTCACACAAGTGAGTATATTAGTAGGGCCAATATGCCACATAAAAGTCGTTGAAATTACTTGGCTCCTTCTGGTACCTGCCATACAACTTCAAAATTTATTTGGCTATATTTCAGAAACTATTAAAGCTATGGTATTGAAATTTCACACAAGTGAGTATATTAGTAGGGCCAATATGCCACATAAAAGTCGTTGAAATTACTTGGCTCCTTCGGGTAGCTGCCATACAACTTCAAAATTTATTTGGCTATATTTCAGAAACTATTAAAGCTATGGTATTGAAATTTCACACAAACGAATATATTAGTAGGGCCGATGTGCTTGATAAAATTCGCTAAAATTTCTTGGCTCTTTCTGGTAGCTGCCATACAACATCAATAGTAGTTTGGCACAACCAGTATTTTGAAAAACACATAGTACTGAAATTTTGCATTAATTAATATGGTAATACGGCAACTTAAAGTCATAGTCTGCCCCATAGTTAAATGGCACATTAGTTATTCGCACATAGGATAACAAATTCGTACAGGTATCACAGAGTTGACAAGGTCAACTCTATTTTTTTTCTCGTTTATTATTATAGCTGTTCCTCCACCTAAAGACGAATTTGGCCTATCTTGTCTTATTATTTGATAATCTTTTAAAAAAATTTTACGTTTCCTATTCGATTTGGTCTCACATAACATTACTACGTCAGGTCTGTATGTGTTTAAAAAATACGTAAGATAACCCTGCTTTTCTTTTGAAACTAAGGAATTTATATTTAACGATATTACATTTAGTTTTTTTTCAATTATGTTATTTATATTTCTAATTCTAAAATGTTACAAATTACTTTTATATTTTTAGAATGATTTTCAATAACAGTATTAATTTTTTTCATTTCACTCTATAAGTTATTTAATATAATGTTCATATTTTCTAATGTATTATTACTATTGTTAATATTATTACCATTTTTATTATTATTATTACTAAAACTTACATTTCTTTCTTGTCTGGTTTCTTCTTTATTTACAACCTTTGAAAAGGGTATATTGGGGTTTACATAATTTTGATACATAAGTATTATTCTTTGATAATAACATATTTTGTTTAATTTTTTTTTGCGTTCATTTATATTTTTAATTCTCACGTATTCCGCACATCAGAGGGCACATTTAAATAATTTTTTTTCAGCTACTGAACACTTACCCACTTTATGGCTTTCGTTGCATTTGACACATCTACATTCTAAGTTACAATTGTTTGCCGTATGCCCTAAACGCTGACACTTTTTGCATTGGAGAATTTCCTGTCTTATTAATTTCTCTCACTTAACGACTTGATAATTTATTCTATTAATTTTCATTACATTAGATAATACACTATTTGAGCTAATTTGAACCAAAATTATATCTGATATTTTATCATTTTTTTCGCAAAATTCGTTGTGAATCTCTCCACTTTTAAAAATTCAACATTTGGAACTTCTAATTTTATTAATTCATCTTTAATTTGCTGTGGATCATCATTTTCATTTAATCCTTTTAATATTAGCGTTTTAACTTTTATATTTTTGGGAGTATAGGTAAAAAATTTCGAATTTTTTGTCTTTAACATCTCTTTTATTATATGATAATCATCCATATCTTCCATCTTCAATAATTGCTTGCTTTCTCCAATTTTTTTAAATGAAAATTTTTTAAATCCCATTTGGATTAAATTATTTTTTAAAATTGTAATTTTTTCATTAAATATCACAATCGGCCGTGGCTTGTAGTTTCTAATAATATTATTTTTATTTTGGTCTTCAAAAACTGGTTTTTCTATATCCAAATTTCCATTTTTTTTATTTTTAATATGATTATTGTTATTACCTACTGTTGTCTGACTATTATTACCGCTATAATTATTTTTGTTACTTATAGAGTTACCACTTTCTTTCACTTGTAAATTAAGCGTTTTTGTTAAATCTTCTATTATTTGCTTCAATTTTATTACTTCATTTCTCAAAGAAAAGTTTTCATTTTGTATTTGGTCCTTAGTTTTATTTTTTGACTTTTTAGACTTTTTCCTATCTTCTTCTTCCGAACTCATTACATTTTTCTTAGATCTTTTTAAAGTGCTATTTTGAGAATCTTCTAATTCCTACATCACCCATCGTCCCAACACTACTTGGTAACATTGTTACCCATAGAAATTAACCTAAAAATTATTTTCCGTTTTTTTCTTTTTTGTTGTATTTTTTTCTTTTTTGTTGTATTTTTTTTTTTATATTATTATATTATTAAATATTTTTATGTTTGATTACCGATATTAACGACCGTTCTCTCCGAATGCATAAATGACACTCACAGGATACAGGATAATTAAATATAATTAAGCAATCTGAATCACTTACTTGTGAATAATTTAATGATCAAGTTAATTAAATTTGTTATACACAAAAATATTTATTAAAAAATCGCTTTTAATTTTTAATATCGACTTAATTTTTTTCTTGCATATATAATGCAATTAAATCAGGAACGTTTTGATAATTTCCTTGTCTTATTTTAATTATTAATTACAAAAAAAAACAGAAATACTTATATAACATATTTATGTAAATACAAAAATTTTAATATAAAATTCTATAATATTTTATTTTAGGCAGGATGCACTTATTATATTATAAAAGTATATTAAATATAATTGAATTTCCGCAATTATTAAAGTAATATGAATCCACTAAAATTTCTTTCATTATTTTGTTAAAATTTCAATATTTAATATAAATTTTATTTTTATTTTAAATAAATGCTATAAGAATTTCATTAATTCGTAAAAAATTTTCACGTGTTTACTTTTACATTTCTTCTTGCTTATGTTTTTTTATTATTGCACCAATAAAATTAAAATTATTATAAAAGATTTAATATAACTATATACATATTTCCTTCTTTTTTTAAATTAAAGAAATTTTCTTTTAATATTTTAGTTTTTTGTTGAAAGTATTTGAATTAAACTGCAATTAAATATTATTGCAAAATTTTTCAGCTTAAGATATCTACGTGTAGTTATAATCGAATCACTCAAAAGATAAAAAAATTACCACCTTATTTCAGCTCTATGCACTAACTAACTTTTTCCTTCTTTCCAATCAACCATTAAAGAAAAAATTCATACTTCAAATCAAAAAAAAATTCAAAATTCCTAGCGGTAAAATCGTACGATATATGCTCTAGAAATTTCGATTTCAAAGTTCTAATAGAAAAACGAACAACAAAAATAATCAGATCATAACAAGAAAAAAAAATTTATATGATGCGACATTTAACCCTACACAGAATTCCATATAATATTTAATACAAATTATTTCTATGTAACATCAACATGATCCTACACACACCTATAATTCGCATTAGGATAGTATATGACATATAAGGGTTAGAAAAGAATTCGAATATTTAAAACTGAAATGAAAAAAACTACAACAACGATTTGAATTATGCGTATGAGAAGAGAATAGAACGAAAAAGAACAAAAAAAATTACAAATATCAATAAGGTACAAGTATACTTATGCGTAAACATGCAAATCATGCGATGTACGACTGTACTTTTTTTTTGCTATGAATATGCATGTTAACGAATAATATTGTGTATACATGCACATAGGTTATATGCATGCACACAAAATTATTTTGTTTGCGAAAAAAAAGTAATTCTTATGGAAAAAGAGGTATAAAATCTGACCATTATTTTAAGTTGTATTATTGAAATTATTATTAGGGATGGGAATTTTAAATTGCGTTGTTGCTACATAGTGTTATGATTTTAAACTACAGGTTTGGTAGGTATATCAAGACTAAAGACTTTATTTTATTTATTCATATAAAAGACTTAATATTATGTACAGTACATGTAATAGTACTAGAATTGTACTAGATTATATTATTTATATTCAATGCATATTATAACATCTCCCTTTCTTAATTTTTTTTTTTTTTTTTAAATTTCTAATAATCATAATTTTTGTTGAACTCTATATAAAGTGATTAAAATTATTTTATTGTATATAATTTAATAAACAATTCCAGCATAATATACTTCCATATATACCTGTTATGATTTTACAATATGTATATAATCCATGTGACATTTTTAATTATCAAAATTCATATCAAATATGAAAATAAAGTTCATGTACATTTTATGTATGTATTTAATTTATGTTTAAGCAAAGTGTATAATATTAATAGCTATATTTTCAGGTAAATTCAATTTGATACAAATTTATTTGTTTGCTTTACTTTTCTACCATATCTAGTTTTATAATATATTTTATTTTCATTATTAGATGATATTTGTTCTTTAGTAGGGTTGCCAGGTGTTAAAACATTATTAGAAATTTCCTCAAAATTCTCGGCAGTATCAATCGAATCATTTTCATTTTTAATAGACTGAGAATTTAATGAATCATTAAATAAAATGTGTTGACGGTTTCGTCTATATTGTGATTCATTTTCTGAATCCTGTATTATGAAAGAATTAGGTTCTTTAGGAGTGTCTACAACATGTCCTGTGCTCCATGTAGATCTAGGATCTTTTTTATATAGAACTTGATCATTTATATTAATGGGTTTTAATTTTTTAGTATTCCTATCGTAATATTGTTTCATATTTTCCTGATATTTTTCAGTTTTTTGTTTATGAAGCCTACGATTGACAACTTTTGGTTTTAAGTATGAATTTTTTATTGGTAATAATGAACGTAAAGTTCGTGACATTAAGAGTTGTGCAGGAGACTCAAATTGACCCTTTTTTGTATTTCGGTATTGAAGGAGTCCTAAATATGGATCTGTACCACTTTCTGAACATTTAATTAAAATATTTTTAATTGTTTTGATACTTCTTTCAACAAAACCATTTGACCTAGGGTAATGAGGACTAGACGTTATACATTCTACTTCCCAATTATTTAAAAAATTTTTAAATTCAACTGAATTAAATGGAGGTCCATTGTCTGAAATTAATATTTTTGGGATTCCATGCCTAGCAAAAATAGACTTTAAGTGTAGAATGACATTTTTTGCAGTATAATTTTTATGTAAATTAGCTATTTCTATAAATTTTGAACAATAATCTACCACTATTAAGTAAGTATCATTATTGAAAGAGAATAAATCTATACCTATTTTTTCCCATGGTAAATCAGAATTTGGATGTGTTGTTAAAGGTTCTTTTGCATTTGATTGACGATATTTCTGACAATATTTACAAGAAAAAACTACATTTTTTATATCGTTTTTCATATTAGGCCAAAAAACAATATTTCTAGCCTGATTTAAACACCTTTCTATACCAAAATGACCTTCATGAATTATATCTAAAATACTTTTTTTTAATTTTTTGGGAATTATCAAGCTGTTATTTTTAAACAATAAATTATTATTTATTGAAATTTCACCCCTAAAATGAAAATATGGTTGAGCTTCTACATGAGCTAAACTACTTCTTTCAGGCCAACCATTTAAACAATAATCTTTTACAATTTGTAGAGAAACATCTTCTAGGGTTGCCTGCCTTATTTCATTTAATTTTTTGTGAGATACTGACAAATTTTTAAAAATCGCATTCACGTGAATTTCAATATCATTCTTAAAATTTTCGAATTGGCTATCTTCTTTTTTACATGCACGTGATAAAGTATCTGCAACATACATATTTTTACCTGGCACGTAAATCACTTTCAAATCATAAATTTGTAAATTTAATAAAATTCTTTGAAGACGTGGTGGTGCTTTTGATAGGGGTTTTTTAAAGATAGAAATTAATGGTTTGTGATCTGTCTCGACAGTTGTTTTATAACCATATATATATCTATGAAATTTGGTACAACCATAATAGATTGCCAACAATTCTTTTTCTATTTGGGAATAATTCTTTTGTGCGTCATTCAAAGTTGTTGAAGCATAAGCAATTGCATTTTTATCATGCATTAAAACTGCACCCATTCCGTCTTTTGACGAGTCTACTGAAAGTGTAAGAGCCTTTTTTGGATCAAAATGAACCAGAATTGGAGAATTACATAATAAACTTTTAATTTTATTAAATTCACTTTCATGTGAACTATTCCAGTTCCAAACAGTTTCTTTTTTCAATAACGATCTTAAATTAGAAGTCTCAATTGACAAATTTTTTATATAGGGACCAAGGTAATTTACCATGCCTAAAAATCTTTGGAGATCCTTCACACATTTAGGAGTCGACATATTTTTTATCGCATCAATTTTGGTTGGATCTGATGAAATAACATGCGATGAAAAGATATGACCTAAATATTTAATACTAGTAGTACAAATTTTACATTTTTCTTTATTAAATTTTAATCCTAAAAATTTTGCCCGTTCTAATAATTTATTAAGAGTTTTATCGTGTTCTTCTTTGTTTGAACCATAAACTAGAAAATCGTCAATATAAATTAATAAATTCGGAATATCACTAAATAAGCGAATCATATATCCATGAAAGATTTCAGATGCGGCTTTTTTCCATATGGCACCCCTAAAAATCTATACCTTCCAAATGGAGTATTAAAAGTACATAAAAAGGAACTTTCTTTATCTAATTCTAACATCCAAAAACCAGAATTTGCATCTAATAAACTGAAGTATTTTGAACCTGCTAATTTTGACCTTATATAATCGAAGTTTGGTATTTTAAAATGTGGACGCATTATTGCTTCATTTAGATTTCTAGGATCTAAACAAACTCTTAGAGTTTTATTGGGTTTTTCTACTAGAACTACTGAATTTACCCATTCTGTTGGTTCAGAAACTTTTGTTATAACTTTAAGATTTTCCATTCTTTCTAATTCAGCTTGATATCTGTCCAGAAGTTTGAAAGGAACTTTTCGTGGTGAATCTATTTTTGGTTTTACGTTTGGATTTATTTTTAAATGAACTTTTTCTGGCAACCTACCTAAACCTGAGAAAACATCATCAAATCTATTTAAAATAATATGCTTTTTACTATGCATTTTCTCATTAATTGTGTATACTTTTTTAATTAAATTTAGTTCAATACATGTTTTTAAACCAATAATTGGTAAGCAATTTTGTTTTTCTACTATATAAAATTCAATTGAATGTTTATTTTCAGCTATTTTGCAATTTAATTTACATTTTCCTAATATTTTAATATTTTCACCCGTAAAAGAAATAATTTTTTGATTAGTTTTTTCAATTAGTTTTTTATTTAATTTCAAAATTTCGATAATATTCAAAGGTAAAATATTAGCTTGAGCACCTGTGTCCAATAAACATTCAACAAATTTGTTATTAATAAATATTTTTTCTGTCCATAAATTATTTAATTTATTTGAAACAAAATTTAAGTATAATGAACCTAAAAATAATTGTGAATTTTCTTCTTTGGATAAAATTTTTACTTGTAACTTACTTTTACACATCTTAGCAAAATGATTTAGTTTACCACATTTCCTGCATTTCACTCCCTCTGCTGGACACTTATGAATATGTTTTTGACCACATCTTTGACAATTTTTTCTTGTTTCTGCATTTTCACCATATCGTTGCTGACTTTCATGTGACTTTGAAGAACCGTTGAAATTACCTTTTTTATAATAATTGTTCGAATTTGTAGTTTTGTAGTATTGTGGTTGTGCTGTAGACATATATGGCTTTTTTGTAAGTTTTGATATATTTAAAATTGAACTATTTTCCAACTGCTTGACCTGGCTTTTTGTATGTTCCATTAAAACTGCAATTTCCAATGCTTTATCACAAGTAATATTACCATCCTGCAATAATTTATCGCGTATTTTCTGATGTTCAATATTAAGCCCACAAATGAATATATCCTTTACTATATCATTTTGTAAACTTCCTAGCTCACAAGATTTACTTAAATTTTTTAAATTTGTAATGAATTCAGTTACAGTTTCACCCGGTTGCTGCGTCCGCGTGAAAAATTTATGTCTTTCCATAGCAATATTTTTCTTCGGTGAACAATATTCATCAAATTTTTTGACTATTTCGTCATATTTTGTTGTTTCCAAATTTAAACCAAATGAATTAAATACTGGAATGGCATCTGGTCCTAGTGAGTGTAAAAACATTGCTACTTTTCTAGTATCAGATTCCCCATTTAAATCTGAAGCAGTCAAGTATATTTGAAATTGTAGAATCCAACATTTCCACGTGTCTGACAAATTTGTGGATGTAAAATCCATATGAGTAATATTATTTAGTTTAAATTCACTCATTTTTCTTGAATTTTTATTTATTTGTAAATTATTACTTTGTTTTTCTAAATTTTTCAAATCTTCCGATTTAGACATTACTTTTATTATTTTGGCCTTTTTATTTTTATTTTTATTTTTTTTTAAGTTTTACTTTTTAACTTCTGACACCATGTTATGATTTTAAACTACAGGTTTGGTAGGTATATCAAGACTAAAGACTTTATTTTATTTATTCATATAAAAGACTTAATATTATGTACAGTACATGTAATAGTACTAGAATTGTACTAGATTATATTATTTATATTCAATGCATATTATAACACATAGAATAGAGCAATTTATGTAAAATGAAAATTTATATGCATGTATGAAAAAATTTCCTTTGATCTTGAAGTTAAATTTTTCTTATAAAAAGAAATATAGTTTTTCGAAAAAAAAAATGTTAAGTGCTTATGCCTATCCCTTAACAAAATTTAGGAGGTACAGCTATGAGGTGGATCTTTGGCACCATGGACGATGAAAACCGGCAAAATATTGAATATCATATACCTATTAACTTTAGAAAATAATAATCATGAATTAATAAAAAATTTAAATCAACAAATAAAAATAAATAATAATTTTAATTTAATGCATCATTATTAATAATGCAAGAGGCATTTAGAAATGATAGAAAACAAATGAATCTTTTGTACAAGTTAGAAGCCAGAATTTTCTCATTTAATCTCATCAATGAGCAATTGCTTAAATTAAGTATCATTAAAGAAAAAGTTGAACAGATTCAAGACAATATTGCTTCGGCTAGATTAAATTTATTACACCCAAGTATATTGTCAAAAGAAAAAATAATAAATTATAAGATAGATTTTGAAAAATTAAATTTAATACGATTAGGACTAGCTAAATATAAAGATGGAATAGTTATTTTTGCAATTAAGATACCAATTGACTATGTAACGTTAAATAAAAAATTAATTATTCCAATATATAATGAGAATAATGCGATAGTAGAACAAGACTTAGAATATACACTCGAATTAAATAATACTTATTATAATTTTGATTCAGATAAAACATTTAAAGAATTGAAAATATCATGAAATTGTGTTATTGCAAACAATTGTAAATTAATAAAAAATTTTGAAAGTAAAATATTAAATATTGACAACTCAATAATTATACAAATGCAGCTCTTGTGATGAAAGATATTTCACGCTAAGTGGAAATTATTTTATTAATTTTTTAACTGTAATGCTAATATTGATAACAGTATATTTTCTAACAAAGAATATCGTTATACAGAAAAATTTATAATTCCAAATTTAAATGAAACAAAATCTCAAATTAGATTAAGTTTTGAAGAAATTGCATTAAAAACAGAAGAAAAAACCCAGGAGAGTTTTCAAACTAAGGCGGGAGGAGTAACATCCTTAACCAACCATGAGATAAAAGAAATAATAAATATCATTGAAGAAAGTAGGTAAACAATGATAACGGACATAAAAGAACAAAGAAAGGCATGTTTTTACAACTATTACACTTATCAGGTAAAGTAGATGTTAACGTACAAATACATGTCTTGACAAGAAAATAATAAAATAAAAGATAATAATTATATCTGTTAACAAACATTAAATAGTTTAAAAGCCGAGACAAAGAATTTACTTTCTTTGTCCTAATAATTAAATATAGATTAAAAATACTTTAAAGTATAAATACATGTAATGATAATTTGAATCTTTAGTCTAAGTTTAACTGTAAAACAAATCGTTTATAATCCGTTCCGACCGTCGATAAATAAAATTATTGTTAGAATAAAAACTTGTTTTTTTTTCTTGTTAATAAAATAAAAGTACATAATTCGTGCCTATTGTCTATTTAAAAAAAAAATAATAATTATGATCGCTTTTTTACCTAAATATTTCAAATAAAAGAAAAAACAAAAGAAAAATTAATCATTGTACGTTAACATTCTAACCTTTATTAAGGATTAAAATAAAAGCTTAAAGTAAATTGAACAAAAGTTTAAAAAAGCTAGGATAAGTTTTCAGTTTTTTTGAGTATTAAAAATATTTATTATATTTCTACTATTAAAATAATTTTTATTCTATAAATTTCTTATAAGAATAATCAAATTTAAACCCGAATAGTTCAAAATTTTTATTTCTTCAAATTTAAGAAATTTCTTACAATTTAACTGTTTTATAATTTAACAGTTTTTTAAGTAAAAGTTTTAAATTTTTCTCTACGTTTTAAACTATTTGGCTTATATAAGTAAAGACATTTTGTGATTCAAAACTTATTACTTATTTATAAAATCCATTACATATTCTTTTATTTAAAATTTACCATAAATACGTATAGCCCATAATTATAACCAAAAAATATGCAATTATACATACAGAGGATAAGTGAACGAAATGAACGAGATTTCATGATAGGTCAGTGAAAAAAAGTAGTTCGTTCAGAACGAATCACTGAAATGAACGATATTGCCCATGATTAATTGAGAAGTTTTTCATTTTAAAAATCTCTAACAATGCAACCACAGAAACCATAGAGGTAAGTCTAAGTAATTAGATATCAATATTTAAATTTCATAGTAAAATACGTTCAAACTAAATCTGTATTGCAAGTGAGTTTATTTTTTACTATGAGGATTTTGCTTGGATCATGCGACCAAATTATGAAAATTGGTGATTTCATCTAGTGGAAATTGTAATACATCTGACTAAAGAATATTCTTTTAAAAACTACTATTTTGGTTTTGTTTACTTATAGACTAGTTGCAATTAGTGCGGCTACCATTATCTGCTGGTAACAATTCTTGGGCGGATGAAGGTAAGCTTGGAGGAAAGTTGTAAGAACTATTTTACTTTAGATATTCGTCTCTCTAACTAACTTCTAATGCATTTTCATGGGTCCATCCCAAGTAACAATTTCCAAGAGTAATACTCTCATACCACACTCGAATGCTTTCATAATTTTTATTTTTTTTTTTTAGCAACTCTCGTAAGGTTCTTATAAAAGACTTAGCACTTGTAGTGTTAAAAATTCTGCTGCTCTCATAGCAGTACTACTGTCAGCAAGCCATAAAAAATTTTAATTCTCATAAAGTATTTTTTATAAGATGTAAACTCTTATAGAATTTTGTACATAAAACAATTCCTTTATAAGATTAGTTGTTAGGCACGGCTTTTTTAATATTGTCACTTTTCCTTATGTAAATTTTAACCCAAATAGACTGAGAATTCTTTTTTTGGAAAGAAGTCCAAAAAATACTTATCGTACAGAAATTTCTGAATATAATAAAGCTTTAGTTGGAATTTATGCACCTTAGTATATTTATTTTTTGCTTAACAATTCTTAAATTTTAAAATTTATGTAAAAAATAAGAAATAAGATATTATAGCGTTAAAAAATATGTATAAAACTTTTTTTAAATTTTAATTATTTTTAGTTGGCGTTGCTTTTTTCGAAGTACAATATCAACTTTTATCAGTAAAATTTTAATGCCAGCAACTTTTCGATTTATAATCATGGCAAAAAATTATTTTAATTTCCCATATTTATAATTTTATAATATTAAGTTTTTGGATACAAATATTTATTGATTACATATCATATACGTAAACATATGTATGTTTTGTTTCATTTTCGTTAAAAAAATAATTATTAAAAGCGGAATAGATATAATTTTTATAAAGTTCGAAGTAAGACCGATATATTTATTCTACAATTTATTGTTTTCTCTTTTTTATAATAGTAATAATAGTAACACTATTATAAATGGCTTGTGTGAGTGTATTGTTTTTCTCTAAAAACAAAATTAAATATGTGTGGGTGAAGGATGGCAAGATTTTTGTGAAAAAAGAGGACAACATTAGGGTTATCAGAATTTACGATATTTCTTCTTTTGATGACGTCATTAACTTACCTAAATCTTGACAACCGATTGTCTTTTCACCAAGAAAATATTAGAATAAACAAAATCAATGAACTATCTTTTAATAATAACTGAGAGAAATTAAAATTAAAGCTACTGAATGAACAATTATTTAATTTAGAGTACAATTTGTCGCCGAATGAAAAATACGATATTTTAGCTAATACTATCGAAAATAATATAACTTGTACTACAGTAACTAAATATAAAAAAATTTTATGTGGTTAGCACATAACCGACCGCAATGTGTATTGTCTAGTTAAATAAAAGCGTTCCAGAATATTATAAAAATGTCCGTTAAATATTTTTTTCCATTTTTTAGGACATTAGTAAACTTTTAGTTGACATACCAAGAAAAATGTAAATTTGGCTCTTAGTAGAGTTTCGCTTTGTGTTATCCGAATTCTCTGAAATGCTCGCCAGTTGATTCGGTAACAACCAGAACTAAAATACCGTACATATGGTAAAAAATGTAAAATCGGCCCGCAGAACAGTTTTCGAGCTCTGATCTTTCCAAAAAATTTATAGATTCATTACTTGGATACGAGGAATTTAAATATTAAACTTCAATGAAATCGGTTGGTTATTTCTCTTTATATACCCAAAAATGTATATTTAGCTCGTAGTAAAAGTCCAGTTTATGACGCCTGATTTCTTCCAAATGTTAGGAGGTTTCGCGGATGGACGAGCAAAGCTTATACATAAAATTTCCAGAAAATCTGCTGAATATTTTCTTCATAATGATCAAAAAAGTAAAACAGGCCCGCTAAAAAGTGCAGTTCCCGAAGTCTGATATATCCCAAAAATTGATCAATCCGTGAAATAGCCGAAATACGCGTGAAATTTCATCAAAATCGGTTTAGCCGAACTTGAGATACACGTGTACACACAGACCGACAAACCGACAGGTTGTTAAAAATAGTTTATTTACATTTCTCTACTACGGGGAAGTGCGTTCTTACCGACAACTCGATATGCAAAATTTGCTGCCATAACATAACCTACCTTTTGTATTAACAATGCGGTCGGTAAAAAATATCCTAATGACTGGATTGATAATGAGGTCATTGAATTAATCCAAACCAAAAAAATCTGATGTGATCAGCACATAACCGACCGCATTGTGTATTGTCTAGTTAAGTGAAAGTGTTACGGAATATTATGAAAATGACTGTTAAATACTTCTTTCCAATTTTTAAGGCATTACTAAGCTTATAGTTAACATACCTAGAAAAATGTAAAATTGGCTCTTAGTAGAGCTTCCCTTTGTGCTATACGAATTCCCTGAAATGCTCACCAGTTAGTTTTTGTAACAAACAGAACTCAATTATCAAAATTTCAAGAAATTCCATCAATCCGTCTCGTAGATATGCCAAAAAATGTAAAATCGGCCCGCAGATCAGTTTTCGATCCCTGATCTTTCCAAAAAATTTATATGTTCATTGTTGTAATACGAAAAATTTAAGTATTAAATTTCAAATCGGTTGATTATTTCTCTTTATATACGCAAAAATGTATATTTGGCTCGTAGTAAACGTCCATTTGCTGACGCCTGATTTCTTCCAAAAGTTAGGAGCTTTCGCGGACAGTCGAGCAAGGCTTATATATGAAATTTAAAGTATATCGGTTGAATATTTTCTTCAAAATGGTCAAAAATGTAAAACAGGCCCGCTAAAAAGTGGAGTTCCGAGGCCTGATATTTCCAAAAGTTGATCAATACGTGCCACAGTCGAAATAAACTTACAGATAAAATTTCATCAAAATCGGTTCAGCCGAACTTGAGATACACGCGTGCAAGTTATATATTCGGTTATCCAACCAAATAAAACTGTAATTCTACCCGTCACTTCCACCTAAAATTTAAATAAACAATTTTATACCAGCATTTTTACCTTTTATAATTTTTCGCGTGTAAAAATCACGCCAGGTAAAAATGCTTAATTATCAAATTCCAATAAAAACCTAAACTATGTGATGTTTCTTTATCATACTAAAAAATTCAGTCTAGTTTGTTCCTTCATAGTTAATAAACCACTAATTAATATAATGTTTAAATAAAATAAAGCTAAATATAATATAAGTGAATGAAATCAGTCGTTACCTTTTTGTAATACAGCAATAAATTACATAATATATAATATTGTGATGTTAAAGGAATAAATAAAAACTTTAAATTTAATAAACTATTGTGTTCTGACTTTTATTTTCTGTTGTTGAAAAACATATAAACACAAAACTGGCGCAGTCGGTAGGATTGCCGTCAGTATAAAATAAAAGTAACCTAAAATTAAAAACAGTGGAACTTTAAAAATATTTTTTCGATTTACAAAAAATAAATAAATCCACTAAATTACTTAATAATATACTGTTTCTTATTAAAGAATTTAACGGCAATAATAACCAAAAATAACAAACACTTTTATATTATAAAATTTTTCTGCCGATTTACGAAAGAAAAAATCAATTATAATATTAAAACACAGAAAATATATTCGGAAATAACCACAATTTTTTTTTAAATTCAACAATATTACACTGACAATAAATCTGAAATAAATAAACTACATTAAACAAAAAAAAAAAAAAAAAAGAAAAAAAAAAAATGGCAAATGAAAATAATATTAATAACAATGCTAGTGCTATAACAGTTAGAGATCTCATCGTAGAAGCTAGATCGTTACTCAGCGCTTTCATCAGAGACACTGAAATTTTCTGAATCAACCTAGCACCGGACCAATCATCGAAGGAATATATCACAACCATAGTAACCAGCAAATTACAGGGAGCGGCGGCTGATTCAATAAGAAAAATCCCAACCACCACGGATTGGAACATCATAAAACAACAACTAAAAAGAACCTTTGGAATACAAGAGAGCTACCTAAGACTCAAAGAAATGGCAGATTCAACGCGAT
This sequence comes from Condylostylus longicornis, assembly GCF_029603195.1. Classification (NCBI taxonomy): domain Eukaryota; kingdom Metazoa; phylum Arthropoda; class Insecta; order Diptera; family Dolichopodidae; genus Condylostylus; species Condylostylus longicornis. The sequence goes on from NW_026578209.1 coordinate 248,721, forward strand.
ATAACAATGTAAGTCAATTTTACTCTGATCTAAATATAATATTAAATAAGTTAAATTTTAAGTATAATCTCGATGATAGTAAACCAATAGAATTTAGCCCGACTAACAACGAGGCTAGTATTCTAGAAAAATTTTATAATAAAATTCCACGATCTGATAGTATGTTTTTACGTGCGAAAAACGTTACCACCTTGGATGACGCTTTTCACGAGCTGTTACAGACTCTTGGTCCAAATTCTTCACATTTTTATGATAATAACAATAATAACAGAAGACAAAACAATTTTTCAAATAATAATCGAAATAAAAATAATAATAATAGTTATAACAGATCGCGTAATTTTATTAATAATTTAAATCATAATAATAATTTTAGTTCGCGAAACCAAAATTTTAACCATAATAACAACCCGCGGAATTTTAATAACAATAACTTTAATAACCAACGAAATCAGTATAATAATAATAATTTTAATAATAATAATAACAATACCAGAAATTTTTCGCATTTTAATAGAGGTAGTGGTAATTTTAGAAATAACTCTAACTCTGCCACTGTAAGAAATCAGAATTTTAATAATAACAATAATCGTGGTTCTGAACCCATGGAGGTCGAACATACTGAAGAACAAAATTTTCTATTAGGACCTACGAAACTACTTTACCCATAGTACAATTAACAATAAACAATAAAAAGATTAACTGTTTAATAGATACGAGTGCAACAATGTCAATAATTAACTGTAATATATTTCCAAATATAAAAAGAATCCTGATAAATCCACCTATACAAGTAGTAACTCTAGTAGGAAAAACAAAAATTTACGAACAAATTATTACTGAGGTCCCTGTTGAATTTAACCACCAGGCCGATATGGTTTGGAAATTATTCAATTTGGAAAACAAGAAATTCGATGCAATCCTTGGACAAAATATACTTAAAGCAGTTGGTGCAAAAATTGATTTTGAAAATAATTCTATAGAAATTATGGGAAAAATAACTAAATTTGTTGATTCCTGCCCATTTGATGAAATTCATCACTTATATCCATTAGATTTTAACTCAAAAAATATCTTTGACTACATAAAGACAAACATCCTCAACGCTGAAGAAAAATCAATCTTAAAGAAAATTATCTATAAGAATCAAGATTTGTTCTATCAGGAGGGGCAAAAACTTACAAATATTGATGGTATAAAACATGAAATAATAACGACTCATAGTAAACCAATTTATTCAAAAATCTACCGTTTCTCTAAGGTTCATGAGAGGGAGGTAGAAAAACAAATTTCAGAAATGTTGAGTCAGGGAATAATAAGACCGAGCAATTCACCCTACAGCTCTCCGATTTGGGTGGTTCCCAAAAAACTGGACCAATCTAAAATTCAGAAATGGAGAATTGTTGTCGATTACAGAAAACTCAACGAGATAACTGTAAGCGACAAATTCCCGATTCCCAATATTGAGTCTTTATTTGACAAGTTGGGAAAAGCTCAATATTTTTCAACAATTGATTTGGCAAAGGGCTTTCATCAAATCCTAGTGGATGAGAAAGACCGGCCAAAAACTGCATTTTCAACACCGCAAGGACACTACGAATATGTCAGGATGCCATTCGGATTGAAGAATGCTCCTGCTACGTTTCAACGTATGATAAACCATGTTTTAGGAGAATTTATAAATATCTGCTGCGTAGTATACCTTGACGACATACTAATCTTTAGCACGTCTTTACAAGAACACGGAATTGCAATTAATAGAATTTTTAAAAAATTAAGAGAGTATGGTTTAAAGATACAAATAGATAAATGTTCATTTTTTGCGAAAGAATCGGAATATTTAGGTCACTTATTAACAAATAATGGTATCAAACCAAACCCTTCAAAAATCGAAGTAATAAAAAAGCTTAAATTGCCCACTACTCGGAAAGCTATCAAGAGTTTTCTGGACATTACTGGCTATTACCGCAAATTTATTCGGGATTATGCCAAAATAGCACAACCTTTAACCTCATGATAGATATTCAAAATCCAAAATATATAGAAGCTTTCAATAAACTTAAAGAATTAATTAGTAGAGATCCAATCTTAAAATATCCGAATTTCAATCAAAAATTTGTACTGACTACTGATGCAAGCCAATATGCTGTTGGGGCCGTTATATCACAAAATGGTCATCCCATTTCCTATGCCAGTAGAACACTTAATGAACATGAGATAAGATATAGTACAATTGAAAAAGAGTTGTTGGCGATAATCTGGTCAACAAAATATTTTCGTCCATATCTTTATGGCACAAAATTTTCTATAAGAACAGACCATAAACCTTTGGTTTGGTTAAACTCTTTGAGGGAGCCTAATTCCAAACTTCAACGTTGGAAGATTAGACTCAATGAATTCGATTTTGACGTAGAATATGTCAAAGGTAAAGATAACAGGGTTGCAGACTTTTTAAGTCGATTAAACGCCGATAAACATGAAATAAATGCTACAGAAATTGAAAATAATAAAAATTTGGATAGAGAGAGTGAAATGGCTACAATTCATAGTGGCATCGAAAATCTAGATGACCATATTCCAATTGTAGACAACATTGTTAACAAAAATTTAACTCAGATACATTTAATGAAAAACAAAACTAAAGAAATTGAAGTAAAATTTAAAAGATATAGAAAAATATACATATGCGAAGGGGACCTCTCAAACGACAATTATTTAGACGACTTATTAAGAAGATTCATTAGGTCTGGCACTACGGCCATATATTCAGAGCTGGAGGATAATAAATACGCCATACTACAAAAAAAATTGGTAGAACTGTTTAGTAGTTCTAAGAAAATAAGATTAGTCAAATGCACAAAATTAGCTAAAGAAATTGATAGTGAAGAAGATATGATTGATAAAATAAAAAATATTCACGAAAGTACTAACCATCGTGGCATTTTGGAGAACTTTAATGAAATAAAAGAAAAATACTATATTCCCAAATTAAAAGACCTTGTTTACAAATTCATTAACAATTGTGATACCTGTAACCTGGCTAAATACGACAGAAAACCTGACCAATATAAACTGCAAATTTCCGAAAGTCCGTCCGAACCAAACTAAATTATTCACGCTGACACTTTTTATTTAAAAAAGGAAGTATTCCTAACAGCAATAGACAAATTTACGAAACACCTTTTTATAACAAGAATTTCCGACAGAAATAGCGTAACAATTGTTCAAGCTTTAAAACTGCGGAATTCATTATTTGGGAAACCAAATAAATTCATATTCGATAATGAATTTAATAGTCTAAATTTAAAAGACTTTTGTAGAATTGAGGGTATCGAAGTTCACTTTACTTCGCCGAGGAGTCACACCGGCAACTCGGATATTGAAAGAGCCCATGGTACGATTATAGAACACATACGAATTCTAAACATAACGGAACCTGACTTAGACACTGGGGCTACAGTTTTAAAGGCTGTGGAAATCTATAATAGGACTATTCACTCGACAACTGGGGTGAGGCCTATAGATCTTATCAATGGTAAAATAACCGATTTTGAAAATATAAGGGTCCTTATTCAAAAAAAGAAAGAAAAAATTATAGACAAATTGAACAAAAATAAAAAAGAATTTCAACCACCAGGTACTGACGAGATACTTATAAATAACCCCGCTATAGTAAGGTATAAGGAATTACCAAAATATAAAAAAATAAAAATTAAAATAACTAATAATAAAATTTTTGATAATAAAAATCACAATATTCATCCTGTCCGAATTAAAAGAAAATTTAAATTTTCAGATGATAAAACTAATAAAAATAATTTTAACATTAATAATAATAATAAACCCGGGCCAAGCAACAATTTTGGTGACTAAACTAGATACCGAGGCAGGTTACACAACAATACTACAAGATCCTGTTGAAATAATAGAAAGTTATGACAAAATTATTCATCTTATTAATTTAAACGATATCGAAAAAATAATAGAAATAATAGAAAATCAAATAACCGATTCCTATCAAATTTATAGTAACAAAAATTCGTATGAAATTTAACAAAATAAAATAAATAAAATAAAACATTCATTTAGAACTCTTATTCCATTAAAACACAAAAGAGTCCTAATTAATGTTGGAGGTTCTTTATTAAAATTTGTTTTCGGGACAATGGATCAAGAAGATAAAACCGAAATTGAAAATCATTTAAAAGCAATCGACCAAAATAATAAAAACATAATAATAAACGCTAACAATCAAATAAAAATAAACTCGGTAATTCAAAATAACATAAATAATTTAAAAAGTAATATATGTAAACCAAAACCATTTAATAATTGAAAAAATCTCAAATTACGTATTAAATGATCATAGAAATGTGACGAACCAATTACTGTATTTAAATATCCTTTCTAATATAAATCTATTAGATGATGAAGTTGAAAGAATACAAGAAAATGTGATGTTTGCGAAACATCAAACAATGATAAGATCAATTCTGACTCCAGAAGAAATTGATCATTATGATATTGATATTTTCAAAATTCAGGAATTGAAAAGTTCACTAGCTATTAAAAATAATACACTAATTTTCATTTTACAAATTCCTAAATTAAGTGAACAAAAAGCAAATCGATTTAAAGTTATTCCAATTCCAAATTCAAATTTTGAACAAATCTCTATAGATATTTCAGATGTTATTATATTTGCTAATAAAACATTTCATCATAACGAAGAAAAGTATAAAAATAAATTAAAACCAGTTCCAACATGCTTGTCGAGTTTAATTAATAAATCATACGAAAATTGTTCTAAAACTATGTGATGTTTCTTTATCATACTAAAAAATTCAGTCTAGTTAGTTCCTTCAAAGTGAATAAACCACTAATTAATATAATGTTTAAATAAAATAAAGCTAAATATAATATAAGTGAATGAAATCAGTCGTTACCTTTTTGTAATACAGTAATAAATTACATAATATATAATATTGTAATAAATTGTGATGTTAAAGGAATAAATAAAAACTTTAAATTTAATAAACTATTGTGTTCTGACTTTTATTTTCTGTTGTTGAAAAACATATAAACACAAAACTTGTACACACTGATCGTTAGACCGAACACCGACAGGTTGATAAAAAATAGTTTATTTACACTTCCCTACTATGGAGAAGTGTATTCCCATCGAAAATTCGATGTGCAAAATTTGTTGCCATCATACTGTATAAACAATACGGTCGGTAATTACTGGTATAGAAAACTAATAAATTTTAATAATGCACAAATCAAGGGTTTATATAAATAACAAGTTAACTAAAATTAAAAAACTGAAAAAAAATTATATTATGAGCAAATTTTAAAAGTGTAATAGTAATATACGAAAAATTTGGCAGGTAATTAATTAAAAAGATATTAAAACGAATTGACCACGAAAATAAAACCAGATATGAACAAGTTTATAAATACTAGTATGGATGAGCTTGCAAAATTGGATAAATAAATAAATTTAATCATTATTATGGTAGAGAGCTACCAGGCCAGGTATTGGAACATCTGACGAAACTCATGAATGTGGCTATGGATTTTGGCTATATTCCTTGTGCTTGGAAAGTCACGGAGGTAATTATGGCCCATTTTACTGTTATCAATGATGTCTAAGCTTTTTGAAAAGCTACTATTAAGGAGATTGAAGACAATAATGGAAAATAGGGGCCTAATACCGAACCGTCAATTTGGTTATCGAAGAAGCCATTCTACAATAGACTAGGTAAATAGAATAACTAATATTATAGAAAAAAGATTGGAAAATAAGGAAATCTGCTCTTCTATGTTTCTAGACGTAGCACAGACATTCGACAAGGTGCGGCACAGGGACCTTATACTTAAATTAGGGCAAATGTTACCATCGTCATTTGTAGAAATTTTGAAATCTTACTTAGCTGATAGATTATTTAGAATTAAACAAGATGCTGAATACTCCACGCTAAGAGAAATAAAGGCAGACGAGCCTCAAGGCAGTATATTGGGCCCAATGTTGTACCTGCTATACACGAATGACACAAATAGAAAATGCTACGATAGCCACTTTTGCTGACGATACTGCAATATTGACAGTTCGAGCGACAGTTGGATATTGACGATCCGAGAAAAAAATTACAGGAGGCAATTAACAAAATAAGCCAGTGGACTAGAGATTGGAGGGTGAAGTTGAATGAAGCAAAATCGGTTCACATAAACTTCACCAATCGGAAAATAGTGAATCCACCACAAATTAACGTAAATGGAACGAACGCAGCGATCCATAACTCAGAAAAATACCTAGGAATGACTTTAGATGTCACGCTAAATATAGAGAAAATTATTGGCTCCTAGGCCGTAAGTCCAATTTGGAAATTGATAATAAGATATTAATTTATAACCAAATCATTAAACCAATATGGCGATATGACATTCAGCAAAATTCAAACCTTCCAGAATAAAGTTCTACGGGCATGGTAAATGCGCCATGGTATGTATATACGTAACAGTGATATCCACAGGGACTTAGGAATTCCTTTGGTTGTGGATGAAATTAGAATTTGTGCTACAAAGCATAGGGCTCATCTACAACAGCATGTAAATATGGAAGCATATTTGTAGGGCTCGGCTGTTAGACAATGGCGTTATGATAGAAAGACTTAAACAAACAAAACCATTCGATTTAACATGAAATACCAATTTCGATTTAACATGAAATACCAGGTAATAGTTTGGTCTGTAAGACCAGTTTTATGCGTTCAGAATTTAGGTGACTTTTTAGGGTAGGAATCACGCTCCCCCACTGTCGGAGGAAAAAGGCAGATAGAGCCGTCGTTCTTCGTCTTTCGAGATTTTTCCACCCAGTAGAAAAAAAAAATTATCGTAGAGTAGGAGAAAAATTAGCTAAAGAAATCGAAGTACTCGTATTTCCGCCATTACTACTAGCAATCAAACTTTTAATTTTAAAACAAAGGTCCAATTTCGATATAAAAAAATGCATAAAGTGCCTAAATAATTCTAATTATTCAGGTTCTGACAATATTACACCTAAAATAATAAAAACATTCTACAATGAATTGGTTCCTCTATGGTAAATACATCGTTGGAAATATATTCTTTCTCACAGAGTTGAAAGCAAAATACAATAATACCAGTATTCAAAAGTGGAGAAGTTAAAGATATTGTAAATTATATCCAATCGCTATATTTTCGATTTTCAACAAAATATTGGAAACTATAGTTAACACTCAACTTACCTAATAAATTTAATATAACCATATGGTTTCCACCAAAGATATAATACCGAAGCGGCTTTGTTTGAGGTTATAAGCATAACTCAACAAAACCTAAATCAAGGACAAAAAGTTGCAGTTTTTTTATAATCTAACTAAGGCTTTGACTGTATGGACAAAAAAATATTTTAAAGAAACTTGTTTATGCGATAGGTGTAACTTATAAAAGTTATTTAGGGGATCATCATCCAAACAAAATATTAATAAAATACAAACTTTACAAAACAAGGCAATTAAAACCTTATACAATTTAGATACTAGAACGCCAACTTGTAACTTATATAATGATTTCACAAGTTATGCACATATTAAAAATAGTTAACAAACATATAATAAATAATTCTACTGTATACCAAGGAACTGAAGTACATAATTACTACACTAGGCATATGTTTATAGCGAGTGCGTTAAAGAATTTAATAAAATACCATAAAAAAACAAATTGGTAATATATGGAATCGGAAACATTTTGTATTAAATGGAATTGGAAATAACGAAGTGAATCTTAAAACAATTTTAAGTTAAAACGGGAAAAAAAATAGAGTTGACCTTGTCAACTCTGTGATACCCGTACGAATTTGTTATCCTATGTGCGAATAACTAATGTGCCATAACTAACTATGGGGCAGACTATGACTTTAAGTTGCCGTATTACCATATTAATTTATGCAAAATTTCAGTACTATGTGTTATTCAAAATACTGGTTGTGCCAAACTACTATTGATGTTGTATGGCAGCTACCAGAAAGAGCCAAGAAATTTTAGCGAATTTTATCAAGCACATCGGCCCTACTAATATACTCACTTGTGTGAAATCTCAATATCACAGCTTTTATAGTTTCTGAGATATAGTCAAATAACTTTTGAAGTTGTATGGCAGGTACCAGAAGGAGCCAAGTAATTTCAACGACTTTTATGGGGCATATTGGCCCTACTAATATATTCGTTTGTGTGAAATTTCAATACCATAGCTTTAATTGTTTCTGAAATATAGTCAAATAACTTTTGAAGTTGTATGGCAGGTACCAGAAGGAGCCAAGTAATTTCAACGACTTTTACCAGACACATCGACCCTACTAATATATTCACTTGTGTGAAATTTCAATACCATAACTTTTATAGTTTCTGAGATATAGCCAAATAAATTTTGAAGTTGTATGGCAGCTACCCGAACCGGTACCCCGATCATGTCCAATTTAAATAGGGTTCTGGAACTTACTACAATAAATCTTTTGTGAAAATTTGGTGAACTTAACTCAATTAGTTTTTGAGTTATCGTTCGGACGGACGGACGGACGGACGGACAGACAAAGCTAAATCAACTCAGAATTTGACGCTGATCAAAAACATACACTTGAGTCTATATCTAACACCGTTATTTCTTAGCGTTACAAACGGTAAGGCAAATTTAGTATACCCTTCGAACATACGTTCGTACGGGTATAAAAATAAACAGTAAGTACCATACAAAAGAAAAAATAAATTAAAATATAATTTTTTTCATACATTTTTCTAGAAAATTAAAATAGTCTGAGAGACACTCTGAAATTTCAAAATCACAATTTTTCATAAACTCATGTATCTACAAATGCCAATAAATGAATATATTTTGTTAAAATCTTAAAAAATGTATTGAAAAATATAACAACTTATACTTATACCAAATTTTTAGTTTTCTAAAATAATTAATATTAATAATTAGATTGGAATAAATGTAATCATAACTACATTATTCAATGTCACATAAAAAAATACCTTGTTGTTCAATTTGTAAACAAAAAGCTAAAAGTCTAATTCCAGGCTTTAATTCTGTAATATTGCATTCAATTACGAGAAAATGATTTATTATGCGCAATGTGCAATATTTATTACATATTTTTTTGCCTTAAGGGATGGAGGGTACTTTACTGAAACAGTGTATAATAAACCTGCTTTTGATAACTTACTATGATAACAAAAAATTATGATATACATATAACGTTTTATTTTTTTGTTTCCTTTTGTATGTTATTTCTTTTTTGTATGATTCTTTTTCGTAAATTTCTTTTTTGTATATTTCTTTTTTTGTATGTTTTTAAAGAATTGTGACTTTACAGTATTTTGTATAAAAATTTAAAAATTTCCTACAAGTAAATATTTAAATTTCAGTACAAATAATTTTCAGGTAGATATAGTGATGGGTACGAAACGCTACCGCTTGGAAATCCAGTTAACGCTTGTATGGGTTTGTTTGTTTTGTGGTGGGGTTGGTTAGCCTTTAATTCTGGAAGTACATACGGGGTAAGTGGTGCCAAATGGCAATATGCTGCCAGAGCTGCTGTCATGACGATGATAGGATCTTTTGGAGGAGGAATTTCTAGTATGATGTAATTTACTTTTTTACTTTTCAAAGAGACACGTTTTGATCACCTTTCTTCACATTAACTTTTCCTTTAGATTTTCCATAATTAAAACTGATGGTGGCCTTGATATAATAGACCTAGTGAATGGTGTGCTTGCCTCATTAGTTTCTGTCACCGGAGGATGTTTCTTGTATCGAGCATGGGAAGCCCTACTTATTGGAGCCATTGGTGCTTTACTGTGCTGCGTTATGTCTCCGATTTTTGATCGATTAGGGGTTGATGACCCTGTCGGCGCATCAGCTGTTCACGGTACTTGCGGTGTATGGGGTGTTATTGCAATTGGTATTTTTGCTGATAATCCGATCCCACTGGAAACTACGAAGGGAAGATATGGTTTATTGAAAGGAGGTGGCTGGTATCTACTTGGAGTGCAAGTGCTATCAGCTATGTGTTTTATAAGTTGGGGTCTTTGTTCAACATTTGCTTTATTATACATTATAGATAAAATAGTTCCAATTCGAATGAATGCTAACGAAGAACTTTTAGGTGCTGATTTAATGGAACATCGAATACGACACACTAAAGTTGGTTTATCAAGAGCAATATCAGCTTTAGTTCCTTTAGAAGTTAATAATAAAGCAATGAACGGTATACAATTTGTTAAACCAATAGGAATTAATCCAGGCCATGAAAGAGGTGTAACAGAAATAAGAGTATCCCATAGGTTGCAAAATTGGAATTCTTACCACATAAAAAATAATTTAAGCGGAAGAAGGACCCCTTCAACAATCAAAAGGCAAACATCACTTCAAATACTTGCAAATACAACCAAAAATACAAAAAACAGTTCCATGTATTATGACGATTCTAAAGATATGAAAAAAAAAGAAAAAACAAATTACCTTCCATTTGCTTGGACCGAATAATTTTTTTCATATAATAATTATTTTTTTAATATAATAATATTAAAGAGATATTGACTATTTAGTAATGAAAGCTGAAATCATTTGTAGTATTATAATTTACATATATCAATTGTTATAAATATTTTTTTTATCTTTATACCGAAAATACATTTTAACGATTCTCAAAAATTTAAAAAATGATAATATGCGTTAGTACCCTACTTCATCTCGTGATATTAACTATAACTGTGATCAATTACATGTACTTCAAAAATATCTATTATTTATTGAATCAATTTTACCGTACGATAAAGTGAATAGGGTGCATCAATTTCAATCCACACTTAATCACCGCTTCCAACACCTATTTCAAAAATAATTAAATTTGTACGCCACAAAAAACTACATAAGTTAGTCTAATATATGTTTTCTAAAAATTTTGTTTTTAGCGTAAAAAGGAGAATAGCGAAAATACTATGCATACTTTATGTACAACGTCCCATTGCTGTCATTTTTTCGCCTTTTGAAAAAATATAAAATTGAAGAAAGAAATTGTTTGTGTACTTTATGTAAAAGTCATTTTTTTTTATGCATTTTCTTCTTACTTGTTTTTAATATACAAAATTTATGAGTTTATCAATAGCTATTAAGACATATGTACATAATTACATATATTGTGAATTTCATTTCAACCACACTACAATAGAATAAAATTCGTAAAAAAAAATAATGTATGTATTTCAGTTAGACCCAAATCGTCTTAAAACAAAGTTTTATTACAGTTCATATATTGCAAAATTTAAAGAAATTTTAAATTTCATATAAAAATGTTCAGCTGTTCGATTTAAATTTTCAATGCATACTGTAATTTTGTATTTCAATATATTGAAATAATTATTTGCTTAAAGTATATTAAAATTTTTGAATGCACGGCTTGCTTTATTCTTGCTCTTATTGGCGTTTACTAAACATTTTGGATTAATTGACATTGTAAAAATTTTTCAATTTACAATTTGGATCATAAACTTTATATAGTTTGCGTTTTACTTGCAATTTGAATGTCACAATTTATTTTACATTTATATGAAAGAATAATAAATTATTTAAAAAAGTTTATTGAAATTATTTGTTTATGTTACATTAACACAATTTTGTTCTTAGAAAGCATTTTTATGATTTCTAATTTATTATTTATTTCTAAAATTTTAGATTTATTATTTATTAAATTGAATTCGCTCAAATTTGAAATTGAAATTGAAATTGAATTCGCAATTGATGTACCTGATAGAAAATATAATGTATACGAAAAGACTAACTATGACGTATTAAAAACAAAAATAAAAGAGACAGCAGTATTTAATTTGGATTATGTATTGAGTGCTATGAAAAATATGACTCAATTTTAGACTCCATTAACAGTGCTGTAGAAAACTCGACGACCACAATTAAATATAAGAATAATAATAAATATAGGAAACCATGGATAGACAATGAGTTGATTAAAATAATAAAAACAAAAAATTGTTGGTACAAGAAATTCACTCAAAATTTTGAAAATGAGCAAATTAAAAATAAGTATAGATTTTGGTTGAATAAACTAACAAATATGAAAGAAATAAACAAAGGAAATTTTATGAAATGATTGTAAAAATGTAATAATTTAATATATTGTACAATTTAATAATTGTAAAAATGATCCCAGAACAAGTAAAAACGTTTCAGTCGGTATAAACCGATTGAATTATACCCTGCACCTTTCGTTATTGTGTAGCAATTACACGAACCCGTGAAGTCATTCTATAGAAACTTCACGGATATGTCTGACCTATAATTGGACATCCGACTGCCAAGTTTCATGAATCTGACTTTATTATTTTTCCAAATATTAAGAATAAGCTTTTAGGCTTGTATGGTATCTACTCGAACCTGCCAAGCAATCCCACCAAAACTTTAGAAATATGTCTGACCTATAATTGGACACACGACTGCCAAGTCTCATGAATCTGACTTTATTATTTTTCCAAATATTTAAAATAAGCTTTTGGAGTTGTATGGCAAGTACCCGAACCTGTCAAGCAATTCCACTAAAACTTCACAAATATATCTGATCTACAATCGGAAACGCAACTGCCAAGTTTCATGAATCTGACTTTATTATTTTGCCAAATATTTAAAATTAGCTTCTGGAGTTGTATGGCAGGTACCCGAACCTGTCAAGCAATTCTTCTAAAACTTCAGAAATATATTTGACCTATAATTGGACACATGACTGCCAAGTTTCATGAATCTGACTTTATTATTTTGCCGAATATAAAAAAATTGCTGTTGGAGTTGTATGGCAGCCACCCGAACCGGTGCAGCTATCCCATTATAATTTTTAGAGCATGTGTAGAATATAATTGGACACATGTATACAAAATTTTATTTTTATAGCTTTATTAGTTTTCGAAATATTTAAAATAAACTCTTTGAGCTGTATGGCAGCTACCCGAACCCGTTGTCCGAATTAGTCCAATAACAATAGGGTTCGTCCTTGGCACAAAAGAAAAAACTTGTGAAAGTTTGGTGTCGATAGCATTATTCGTTTTTGAGTTATCGTGCGATCGGACGGACGGACGGACGGACGGACATGTCTAAATCGACTCAGAATTTTACGCTGAGCAAGAATATATATATATGTCCATACCGCAGATGACTCCTTCAAGTAGTTACAAACTCCATACTAAAGTTAATATACCCTTCACGAAGTGCAGGGTATAAAAACTTGGAATAATATTAGAGATTTAACTGTGACAAATAAGAAGGGCACTGATAATAAATTTTTTGATAGAAATATGAGTTTAGGTGACAAAATTTCTAGAATAAACAATTTAAATTACTATTATAGCACGATTGGAGAAGTTTTAGCGAAGAGTATAAAAAAAAATGTTTTTTTCCGGAACCACCTTACTAACTGCAAATTCAATTTCAACTTTCAACTAACTGCAAAACTTAAGAATACAATGACAAGAGGACCCGGCGAAATAACAACTGAAATACTAAAAAATGTAGTAACGAATTAGCACCTTATTTAACCTCACTGATTAATACTTCCCTAATGACTGCGATTTTTCCCCAAAAACTAAAAACCAACAAAGTAACGCGAATACCAAAAGACATAAATGACTCCAATGTTAGTAACTTCAGACCTATCAATGTATCATCTATAATTAGCAAAATATTTGAAACAGTAGTTAATGACAAGCTATCAGCATACTTGGACAAATATGATATTATAAGCAATAATCAATATGGATTTCGAAAAGGAGTTAACACGACATGTGCTATATTTGGCATGATGGCTCGTATCGAAAAAGAATTAGACAAAAAAAATAAAATAGCAAAAGTTTTTTACGATTTCTACAAAGCGTTTGACACAGTAGATAAAAAAATTTTACTGAAAGTACTGAATAGTATTGGAATAGTTGGCACAGTTTGGTTGATAAAATGGTTTGATAATTACTTTAAAGATAGAATGCAATATTCTGAAAGAGAAAAAACTAGGAGTAATACGAAAGAGGTTAAATACGACGTGGTACAACGCAGCTCCCTAGGACCTACATTATTTTTGATTTATGTAAACGAAATAGCAAATATAAATATAAATGAACAGATATATTTATGCTGATGACTTAGCGATAGTTTATAGCGACATAAATTATAGTAATATACAAAATAAGATAAATGCAGACAATGTGGAAGTACTGAAGAAAATTAACGAATTTAAATTGACTATTAATGTTTCGAAAACTAAATATCTACTATTAAGAACACAACATAAAGAAAAACTAAACATAAGATTCAACGATATTAGAATTGACAGTGTAAACCATTACAAATATTTGAGTCCTATAATTTTCAAAGATCTAAATTGGAATCAATATGTAGATGAAATTGCTGTAAAATGTAGAAAAGTAACGGGGCATTCAGAAGAATATCAAGTTTGGTCCCAAATAATATAAAACGATCAATTTATTACAGCCTGTTTCATTCTAACATAACATATGGATTATTGATCTGGGGAGAAAGCTCACTACAAAATTTAAAAAAACTTCAAACTTTGCAAAACAAGGCAATAAAAAATGTATGTTATCTAAATAAAAGAACGAGCTCTACTTACCTTTACAAAGAATATAACATAAATCGTCAGCTTAAAATACTTCAAACACAAATTTTTTACAAGGAACACAGTTACAACACTAGACACGCTTCAAACTTAAGGGCGATTAAAACAGGTTCAAGTAATATCTATAACAAAGCAATATATGAGTTCAACAAGTTACCATCATGGCTTCATACTGCAAGCCCTTCGCTTTTTAAAAAAAGATAAATTTATTTATACATTGAAATAAAATCAACCTATTTACTAGCTTCTCGATTTTCGCAATATACAATAATTCTATGTTCTAACTATTTTCGAGCACTGTAATTATGTTATTCTTTTTGTTTATTTTTGTGTTTTTTTTCCCTAAAATAGTAAATTATAACACTCTATACTATTATTATAATACTCTTGCTCACTTGAGATTTTAAAAAATAAATAATAATAAGTATTAATATAAAAATAGTAGAGTTTCGCTTTGTGCAATCCGAATTCCCTGAAATGCTCGTCAGTTAGTTTCGATAACAACCAGAACTCAAGTATCGAATTTCAAGAAATTCCATCAATCCGTTCCATAGATATGATAAAAATGTAAAATCGGCCCTCAGATAAGTTTCTGAGCCCTGATCTTTCCAAAAAATTTATAGCTTCATTGTTTTAACACCTTGAATTTAAATATTAAATTTTAATGAAATCGGTTGATTATTTCTATTTACATACGCAAAAACGTATATTTGGCCCGTTGTAAACATCCAGTTGCTGGCACTTGATTTCCTCCAAAAGTTAGGAGGTTTCGCGTACGGTCGAATGAAGTTTATATATAAAATTTCAAGTGAATCGGTTGAATATTTTGTTCAAAATGATCAAAAATGTAAAACAAGCCTGGTAAAACAATCAGTTCCCGAGGCTTGATATATCCCAAGAGTTGATCAATCCGTGCCATAGTCAAAATACACTTACATACAAAATTTCATCTAAATCGGTTTAGCCCAACTTGGGACACACGTGTGCACACACACACCGACAGATCGACCAATAGGCCAACTAAAAATAGCTTATTTACACTTCCCTACAATGGAAAAGTGCGCTCGTACTGAAAACTCGATATGCAAAATTTGTTGCCATCACACAACCTGCCTTATTGTATACACAATGCGGTCGAAAAAAACGTTGGGGCACAATTTTGACGTAACATTTTGAGCAGTATTGTAGCTAGGGAACAGTATTAAATAGAAAAGAATCCCAATACAACTGCTGCTTGTTTGAGTCTTAAACCTTTGATTGCGTAAATCAAGAAATACTTTTTCCAAATTGGAAAAATTTACTTCTCTCCAAACCAGATTAACATTTTTAAAACTTATTTTAATAAAAGACTACAAAGCGTGAAAATTGATGAATTGTGTAACAGCTTGAAAATAATTTGCAAAGAGGTATTAAAGGGATAAAACATTCGAGCCCTTATCAAAATATAATTTTTGTTAAATAAGAACTGAAAACAAATTGATTGATAATATTAGGAACGATTTTGAAATTATTAGGATTATTAGGTGATTAGAGATTACTTTAATTTCGAACACTCGAATATTCGAAGAAATGACATCATATTTCGTGAGCTATTAAATTCGCTAGCACAAAATCGTTGCAGTCAAGATTTTAAAAAAGTGACATTTAAAATAATAAAAAAAAAAGGAAGCAAAGTGAATAATAATAAATACCTAAGTTATGATAATAAATTTCCTTTCCAAAAATTATTTAATTATTTAATCTATATTTTAGGTTAGGTTAGGATGGGTTGCACGGACCCTCGAAGGATACACCTAAGCCACTAAGGCCCGTTGTGATGCCGTCGGATCCTCCCTCTCTCCCTCACTAGAATCAGCCCGAGTTCCACAGAAACCGGCCAAGATCCCAAGCATTTACATCCGCCTGGAGTTCGCCAAAGCCGGACACGAGCATAGCAGGTGGGTCACCGTTTCCTCCTCCTTCTCGACATAGCAGCTCCAACAGAGATCGTTTGCGGCGCAACCCATCCTCCTGGCATGATCGCCAATCAGACAGTGTCCAGTTAAACTCCTATCATCGCGCTAATATAGATCTCTTGTGCGACGCACGCAAGTCTGGCTTTGGCCACAACTTCCTTGCCGCGTTACACGTAGTTCCATTCGTCCATCTGAGATCCGTACGTTCCACCGCCGTACTGCTTAGCAGTGCTTGGAGGCACGCCCAGGTTCTTCTTTTCAGGGAGAATTCCAAGGGTCGTTCCATGTCTTGCAAGCTCATCCGCCTTGAAATTCCCTGAGATCCCACTGTGTACGGGAACCCAAACCAAGTTTAACTCGAACTGCCCCACCATCTCGTTAAGAGACGATCTACAATCTAGGAACGTTCTCTACGTAGAGGTCTCCCACTCCAGCGCCCTTATTGCGGCCTGGCTGTCCATGAAGATACTAACACTGCCCACGGACGCCACATGCTCACCAAGCCAGCGCAGAGCCTCCCCAATTTGCGACCACCTCTGCCTGAAAGACACTGCAGTGGTCCGGCAGGCGGAAGGAGAGTTCAGCTCCCAATTGCTCGGAGTAAACACTCCCACCCACCTTTCCATCAAGTTTGGATCCATCCGTGTAGAAATGGACGGAGCCATTTCGGAGCCTGACCGTGTCGCCAGCTTTGCCTCAGCAGGACCGATGCTCCGAAATTCCTCACGAATGAAAGCACAGGAGGAACCGAATCAATTGACCCCACCCCGTGCTCCCAGTCCGCAAGAATCGAAGGGTTACCTTTGGACCACACGACCACTGTGATGCGGCCCCAAGACGCACTGCAGACTCCGCATCTGCCTGCCCAATATATCTAATGGCAGCAGATACAAGAGAATCTCAAGAGCCTGTGTAGGGGTGGAGCGCGGAGCCCCACCAATACACACCATTGCTATCCTTCGAACCCTGCTGATTAATCTCAGGTTTAAGGAAGTACGGAGCGCTGGCCACCACACCAGAACTCCGATCTCACCACCGCAGTGTACAGCCAATAAACCATGTTTGGTTTCAGGCCACACCTCTTCCGATGGCCCTCTTGCATGAGTAAAGCGCAATAGTTGCTTTTTTTACTCTCTCCATGATGTTAAATCTCCTGTTCAGCTTTGAATCCAGAACAATCCCCAGGAATCTGGCCTCCCTGCTGAAGGATAGGCCGATTCCGCCAAGTTTCGGAAGAGCCACGCCCGGAATAATATATCTACTATTAAAAATGCCGGTTGCCTGTTCAAAATTAGGCTAAGAGCTTCCCAGACACGGCCACTGCCACGTCATCTGCGTAGGTGATTACCTTATAGCCTTCCCCATCCAGGAGTACTAGTAACCGATTGATTACCAGGTTCCAGAGAAGAGGAGAAAGCACACTCCTTGCGGGATGCCCCTTCCAACAGAGCGCTCAATGCATAACTTGCCAAAGCTGGCCCTAATGGATCTGTCCGATAGCATATTCCCTCTCAGGGCAATCAGGGAGCCATGAACTGAGAGCTCCGACAGAGCTTGAGTGATCGACCGCGACCTGACATTGTCGAAAGTGCCTTCAATATCTAGGAAGGCAGCCAGTGTGTATTCCCCGCAGTTAAGGGACCCTTCAATTTAGTGTATCAAGGAGTGTAGGACCGTTTCCGTTGACCTATCCTTCCGATACGCATATTGTGCCGGAGACACCCACCTCGGGTTAAGGTTGCTCCTTATGTATGCGTCTATCAATTTTTCTAATATTCTTAGTAGAAACGATGTTAGACTAATTGGTTTAAAATCCTTTGGGCAGCTGTGAGAGCTGCTCCCAGTTTTAGGTATGAAGACGACCCTGGCAACATTCCACGATTTTGGAATGTGAGCTAGGTCTGTACAGCATTCGTAGATAATTATCAGCCAGGGCAGGATGACCTCCGCCGCATTTTGTAGCTCCGCAGGCAATATCGATATTTTGACCTAATGGAAATTTCTTCATACAACTGCACAACAGATGGATGAGATAATCAAAGGAACGAGTTAAGTTAAAATTATTAGTGTAATAAGCACATTACTTATTAATTTCACAATTACAATGTTGTATTAGGAAATTCATAATATAATTAGTGTAATAGGCACAATACCTTTTAATATATGCATATGTTATTGTAATTGTTTGTTTCAAATAGTGGATTGCATGTAGCAACTCAACGTAAACAAATACTTAGTAATCTTGTGGATTACAGTATAAAGCAATCTGAAGAACATTTCGTCGGCAATTTTCTTCATACCTCTGCAGCTCAGTTGGTCCGCCTAGAAAGCGGTAGGCCACTGGTTTCAGCCTAGTTCGAGAAAAATTTTTTTAATTTTTTCTGCCTGTTCTGCAGCTGTATGAAGAAATTTCCAATAAGTTAAATTATTAGTGTAATAAGCAAATTACTTATTAATTTCACAACTACAATGTTGTATTAGTAAATTCATAATTTAATCGATATTTTAATTTGATTTGTTTTTACCTATATTATAATTATTATTATTATTATTATTATTATAATTATTATTATTATTATTATTATTATTATTATTATTATTATTATTATTAATTATTATTATTATTATTACTATTATTATTATTATTATTATTATTATTATTATTATAATTATTATTATTATTATTATTATTATTATTATTATTATTATTATTTTTTATTATTATTATTATTATTCTATTATTATTATTATTATTATTACTTATTATTATTATTACTATTATTATTGTTATTATTATTATTATTATTATTATTATTATTATTATTATTATTATTATTTATTATTATTATTATTATATTATTATTATCATTATTATTGTTATTATTGTTGTTTTATTATTATTATTGTTATTATTATTTATTATTATTATTTTATTATTATTTATTATTATTATTATATTACTTTATTATTATTATTATTATTATTATTATTGATTATTATTATTATTATTATTATTATTATTGTTATTATTATTATTATTATTATTATTATTTTTATTATTATTATTATTATTATTATTATTATTATTACTTATTATTATTTTATTATTATTTATTACTATTATTATATTATTATTATTATTATTATTACTAGTTATTATTATTATTATTATTATTATTATTATTATGTTATTATTATTATTATTATTATTATTATTATTATTGTTATTATTATTATTATTATTATTATTATTATTATTGTTATTATTATTATTATTATTATTATATTATTATTATTATTATTATTATTATTATTATTATTATTATTATTATTATTATTATTATTATTATTATTATTATTATTATTATTATTATATTATTATTATTATTATTATTATTATTATTATTATTATTATTATTATTATTATTATTATTAGTTATTATTATTATTATTTTATTATTATTATTATTATCTATTATTATTATTATTATTATTATTATTATTTATTATTATATTATTATTATTATTATTATTATTATTATTATTATTATTATTATTATTATTATTATTATTATTATTATTATTATTATTATTATTATTATTATTATTATTATTATTATTATTATTATTATTATTATATCTTATTATTATTATTATTAATATTATTATTATTATTATTATTATTATTATTATTATTATTATTATTATTATTATTATTATTATTATTATTATTATTATTATTATTATTATTATTATTATTATTATTATTATTATTATTATTATTATTATTATTATTATTATATTATTATTATTATTATTATTATTATTATTATTATTATTATTATTATTATATTATTATTATTAATATTATTATTATTATTATTATTATTTTTATTATTATTATTATTATTAATTATTATTATTATTATTATTATTATTATTATTATTATTTATTATTATTATTATTATTTTATTATTATTATTATTATTATTATTATTATTATTATTATTATTATTATTATTATTATTATTATTATTATTATTATTATTATTATTATTATTATTATTATTATTATTATTATTATTATTATTATTATTATTATTATTATTATTATTATTATTATTATTATTTTAGTATATTATTATTATTATTATTATTATTATTATTATTATTATTATTATTATTGATTATTTATTATTATTATTATTATTATTATTATTATTATTATTATTATTATTATTATATTATTATTATTATTATTATTATTATTATTATTATTATTATTATTATGTATTTATTTATTATATTATTATTATTATTATTATTATTATTATTATTATTATTATTATTATTATTTTATATTATTATTATTATAGTATTATTATTATTATTTATTATTATTATTATTATTTATATTATTATTATTATTATTATTATTATTATTATTATTATTATTATTATTATTATTATTATTATTATTATTATTATTATTATTATTATTATTATTATTATTATTATTATTATTATTTATTATTATTATTATTATTATTATTAT